>NC_043015.1:48871008-48986008 GCF_006345805.1 Octopus sinensis
CCTAATTCTTATTTATTTGAATAAACAAAGTGAGATCATGTGGATAGTTTTATTGAAACTTCTACCTTTGTTTTATGACTTAGGTTTGATTGATCAGGTGTCAGTTTAACGTGATACACAGGTTCCTCCAAAAGAACTTCTAGAGTAATGTTAGTCAAAAGGGTACATAGCTAAGAGATCAGGGTGTCTCTTCCAACTGAGCCACTACTTCCCTGCTTCGAGGGGTTACAGCTCTGGTGCTATTGTCATGTGATTAGAATGTCACAAAAAAGAATTACAAGATGAATTCTTCAAGCTAAGCCAACCAGCAGGAGACAAAGGGGTAGATGTTTTTGATACCACCTTGTACACATACAACTTTGTAACTCCTGTTAGCAAATGAAACATCTGTAATGGTGAATGAATAATACCAAAAAATTCTTTCCAATCTCCTCTTTATATATATATATATATATATATCATAATCATCTTTTAATATCCATTGTTCGTGCTGGCATGGGTTGCATGGTTTAAGCAAGGCTGGTAAGCTGAGGGGCTGCAGTAGACTCCAGTCTGATTTGGCTTGGTTTCTTCGGATGGATGCCCTTCCTAATTCCAACCACACTGAGAGTGTAATGGGTGCTTTTGCATGACACCAGTATGTGCCACAACTAAAATTTCACTTGGCTTGATGGGTCTTCTCCCCTGGCACGGCATATTGCCTAAGGTCTCAGTCATTTGTCATTGCCCCCATGAGGCCCAATGCGCTAAAGGTACTTTTTACATGCCACCAGCACAGGTGCCAGTTATGCAACGTTGGCATCAGCCTCCTTGCCTCCGTGCGACCCAATGCTCAACAGGTGCTTTTTACGTACCACATATAATGTGCGTATATGTATGTATACTAAAATGTTATACAGCAGTCAAGGGTGAAACTATAATGAACATTAAATGATGATGATTGTGTGTGTGTGCATATATATAGTGTAAGGCGGCGAGCTGGCAGACACGTTAGCACGCCGGGCGAAATGCTTAGCAGTAATTCGTCTGTCATTATGTTCCAAGTTCAAATTCCACCGAGGTCGACTTTGCCTTTCATCCTTTTGGGGTCGATAAATAAAGTACCAGTTTCGCACTGGGGGTCGATGTAATCGAATTAATCCCTTTGTCCGTCCTGTTTTAGCCCCTTGTGGGCAGTAAAGAAATATATATATATATATAGTACATATAAAGACTACCTCCACAAAACAAAAAGGTTAAAATCCCTAATATATTAATCAAACTGCTTGTAGACCAATGAACACCTAGATAGAAACATACAACCTTTACTTAAATACTTTGGTGAAAATCAAAGCACATGCAAAACAACTTTCTGTACTAACAAAGCCATGACATGCCTGATTAATAACTCCAACCTCACAAATGAAAACAAGAAATACCCTAGATAACAACAACAAGTAAAGAATTGACTGGCTTAACCCTTAAGCATTCAGATTACTCTATCAAATGTAATGTTTATTTTATCCCCATTGTATTGATTTAACCATGCATTATCTCATAGTTTGAGGTTTCCAAAAGGTGACTGTTTATTTTTAGAATGACATTGTAGAGTAGGTGTGAGAGACTACACATGGCCAATTATATGGCGGCGAGCTGGCAGAACCGTTAGCACGCCGGGTGAAATGCGTAGCTGTATTTCGTCTGCTGCTACGTTCTGAGTTCAAATTCCGCCGAGGACTACTTTGCCTTTCATCCTTTTGGGGTCGATAAATTAAGTACCAGTTATGCACTGGGGTCAATGTAATCGACTTAATCCATTTGTCTGTCCTTGTTTGTCCCCTCTGTGTCTAGCCCCTTGTGGGTAGTAAAGAAATATACACATGGCCAATTTGAATGTCAAAACAGATAGAATATTCGGGCTGGATATGATCGGTTTAAATGGTAAAGAGTTTAAACTTATCACCAACATCCTTTTGGAACACAAAGTTGACACACCCAATTACAAATGGCTTAAATACTGGACTTTGTACCTTTGATTTTTACATTGTCAGAGCAAAAGGATTAAATCCAACAATACCAAGAGCAACAAAATTACTCTCACACCTCCTGTCTACCTGACAAAATTCCACATGCATGAATGAATTCTTAACACTAACATAACCCCAAATTTAATCAATTAAAAAATTTTCCCAAACACTTGTCCATGACAACCTACCACAAAAGCCTAATTACCACCCAACTCAAACCCACACACCCAAAGAAAATATATGAAGTTCAAACTAACTCTAATAAAGGTCTCCCTCCTTACCTAATGTCTTGGCTAGCAAAAACTTCGAAGTCACAGTCAACAACATTCTTGTTTAAGAATAATAAATTTGTACTCTACAAAAGTACAGAGTAATCCATCAGATTAAAGTAAAACTGTTTTTAATATAACTGAACATAAAAACAAACAATATATTACATGTATGTATACTAAAATATAATACAAATTAGTGGTGAATGTGTGTGTATGTATATATATATATATATGCATGTATGTATAAACACAAACATACCTGTTATAGTTTGTAGGGTAACAACTATGAACAGCAAGACAAATCCATCTCGTTTCTTTAACATCTTTGTTAAGACTTATCCAAAAACAGACTTGACTGAGGATTGATTTCAGATTTGTGTTGGGCAAGTTTTTACAATAATATCCACAGAAAGAGTTTACAAACAGCTGAGAAAAGCAAGCAAGTTGTGTAGAATAAGTTATTTTTGAAAGTATTGATTTTTTTCTTTTATTAACGAGAAGTTGAAATTACTTTACATCTTCACCTGAAACACTTTATATTGACTTTTTATAGTTGTATTTGTCTTCACAGTGAAACATGACACAAAGGAAATTAGCAAACAAAACAATGTCAACAGACTGATTTCTATAGTGAGATGGTTTGAAGTTTGGTAGGACAAAATTAATTACCTTCATTTGACCCATGGAAAAGCGGACATTAAAATTGTGGTCATGGTGGTGATGATTGAATGAGGTGAGCGGGATGAAGTAGAGTTTTGAAGTAAAATGGACCCAATGGATGGTTCAACAGCTGAAATAAGCAAATAAAAGGAAAAATTGATAAAGGAATAAACCAATGGGAGACTGCGATTGTATGATGCATAAATGGTATCTATAAAAGTAGCCTTTGAGGACTCAGTTATTTTTGGTGTTGTAGATGGAGTAGGAATGAGAGTTTGTGGACGTCTTTAGAATAATAATGTAAAAGTTCAACAATCAGACATTCTGCATGGATGGATGTTTAGTGCTGAAAGCTGGGATGTGGAGCCAGGGTTCACCTTCACCCTGTGTCAATCGATGATGATCATGTACGAGTCAGTCACCATGCATCCCTTCCCTGGTCATACACTGCAAACACCTACTTACTATATCCCCATATTCTTTCATTTGAAGTTCACAGCCGTTGTATAAGCAACATGACAACACTTAGATTGGCAACACTTAGATTGTGACAGTTTATATTTTATTTCATAATAATGTGTTGGCCATAGGAAGTTGATGCCTAGAGTTCATGACAGTTCATCTTGTTTTATGTCCAGACGCCATATGGTTTTTATGTTGAAGTAATGAGATGCATTCCAATACAGAACATAGACAAGGCAGCGAGTTGGTAGAATTGTTTGTACACTGGACTAAAGCCTGGTAGCATTTTTGTCTGTCTTTATGTTCTGAATTCGAATTCTGCTGAGGTTGACTTTACTGTCCATCCTTTCGGGGTCGATAAAAAAAGTACCAGTTGAAAACTGGAGGGTCAAAGTAATCAACTTAAAACCCTCCCTTGAAATCGCTGGTCTTGTGGCAGAATTTGAAACCAAAATAAAAACATGGATATAGATGTAGATGTCTTGATTGTAAGGTCTTGGTGTTTGATATAGGGGTTGAAGAGAAAAGGGATATTAGAGAAAGGGAAGGGGATTATAGTATGCATTCATCCCCTAATATGGAGATTGTTGGAGTCATTAGGGTGTTCAGTGGATATATTAATGTTGGTGGGGATGGGGTTTGAGAAAACAAGGGAGATAACTTATACTTACCACAGCCACTATCATCGTTTAACGCCTGCCTTCCATGCTGACATCTCTCTCTCTCTCTCTCTCTATCTATCTATCTACCAATCTATCTATCTGGCGTTATGAAGGGCATCCAGCTGTAGAAACACTGCCAGATCAGACTGGGCCTGGTGCAGCCTCCTGGCTTCCCAGACCCCAGTCGAACCATCCAACACATGCTAGCATGGAAAGCGTACGTTAAACGATGATGATACACGTGTGTGTGTGTGTATGAGTGTATCAGCAGTATCATCATTATCTTGATCAGTATTATTGCTTTAATGTCTACTTTTCCATGCTTGCATGCATTGTTGTCATCATCATCATCATCACTCTCTGGATATTAGTGTCTTGAGTCCTGGAACTTTACCTCCCCACAAATTGCTGCCCTTGTGACAAAATTTGAAACCATTATTATTGAGTGAGAGAGCAGTGCATGCCATCAAAGTGACACTGGGGTAAAAATATACGAAGCCCAGTATACCCATCATGACTACCTATCTGATAAGGGTGCAGCATACCCTTAGTGAAATCCTCTCTCTCTGACATATATAACATAAATATGGTCGTAGCAGATAACAGCTAATCTTTGGCCGCTTAGGCCCAGTTGTGTCCACTGCTCTGATTGACTGGTATTGGCGCAGTTTGTCTCTTGCTGTATTACGCAACACTGTGCAAACCAACCAATCGCAATTTCTGATAAGGTCCCGTGACACAGTCTTCTAAATGCTCCGTTTGAGCCTATAATTTGCTATAAAAGCTTCAGCAATTCACCCTATCTTATCTTTGGCTCTAGACCTTCTAAGGTCTAGTCACTGACCACAGAGCGACACAGCCAGTTCCCGCAACAGACAACACCAGCAGCATTTCAGGACCTCTACCATCATCGCCTTCATCTTAACGATGCCTCTATCTCTGTCGCCTTCATCTTAATGTCGTCTCCACCACCGTTGCCTTCATCTTAACGACGACACCAACATCAATATGAACACAGCAACTCGCCCAGGTTTAACTTCCCACTGTTTGTGAATACTTCCCCATGGTTAACAGTAAGCTCAACCTGCGAGAACCTTCTGTACCAAGTAACCCGGGACAGCATAGAAGCCACAACCGCTACACGACATGTAGTAACTGGCTCTGCCTTGCTCGCCTCAACCTCATTGTTACAGAACCACTACTGTGGTGCAATTTATTACGAACTGGTATTATCTATCTTCAGTGTGTCTGAACTTCTAACGCCCTGATGTAGACTTTCTATTGCTCTGTATTTTATCTCACACGCATACACCCTTGTTTGTACACACATACACATTATATATACTTGACAGCCTGTCTATTATTATTGTTCTTATGTACTTATGGCTAACACACAGACACACTCAGCTAGCACTCATACACGTTGTTGTATGCATGACGGTTTGTTTATTACTATTGTTCTTATATATGTATTTATGTAGAACACACACTCTGCTACCACATAAATAAAACCTTTCTCTTAACATTTACGGTCGTGTCGCCTCCTTATTCTTTCTGGCACTCTTATTCATATATCCATATTTTGGCTTTTATTCCAAGGCGACCATGCAGTGTTTAAAGGAGTCATTCATTCGTCACCTCTCCTTTTCGCGTGGTCCTTCTGCAAGGGTACACTAGGCACATGCATCACAACCATATGTGTGTGACATGGTGATCTCATATCAAGATAAACAGCACATGACCTTGCAGGTGGGGCCCAGTTAGAATTTTCTTCTGGTCGAGTAACCCATCCTGCTCAAAAGGTCCCTGAATAAGGGCTGTTTAATGATGTTGAACGAAACACCCATGTTTCCAGAGGTGAATTATTCAAACACCAAAGGATCCCTCTCAACACATGGCTATGATGCTCCCTCACTACTTCTGCTCGTGATCAGAGATGCACATATCGTCAGCCACTAAGGGACATGCTCAACTCGTTACGGGCAAACAACTGACAAGCAAATCTGTGGTATTGAGCAGAATATTTGCTGTAGCCCATCTTTTATACCAAGACAAAACAATGTACACGATAATACTTCCAATCAGTTAAGATCAGAAGCCACTGCCTGGTACTGCATCAAGGCATCTTCTTCTTCTTATTATTATTAAAGGTAGGTGAAGGCGGCAAGCTGGCAGAGTCGTTAGCATGCCGGGCGAAATGCTTAGCGATATTTCGTCAGCTGCTACGTTCTGAGTTCAAATTCAGCCGAGGTCAATTTTGCCTTTCATCCTTTCGGGATCAATTAAATAAGTACCAATTACGCACTTGATTATCATATAATAGACTTAATCCGTTTGTCTGTCCTCTCTGTGTTTAGCCCCTTGTGGGTAGTAAAGAAATAGGTATTTCGTCTGCTGCTACGTTCTGAGTTCAAATTCCGCCGAGGTCGACTTTGCCTTTCATCCTTTCAGGGTCGATTAAATAAGTACCAGTTACGCACTGGGATTGATATAATTGACTTAATTCGTTTGTCTGTCCTTGTTTGTCCTCTCTGTGTTTAGCCCCTTGTGGGTAGTAAAGAAATAGGTATTTCGTCTGCCACTACGTTCTGAGTTCAAATTTCTATTGAGGTTGATTTTGCCTTTCATCCTTTTGGGGTCGATAAATTGAGTACCAATGAAACACTGAGGTGTAAGCAACTATACCCCTCCCCACAAATTTAAGGCCTTGTGCCAATAATAGAAAGGATTATTATTAAAGGTGGGTGAATGTCAGAAAAATGGCCGGTGTGAAAGGACCCATTTTAAGTATGCGCCTGTGAAAAACAAGAGAAGGGTTCCTGCCCTGTTGGTCAGGAACCCGTGGTTTTTGTGGGGTTTTCCACGAGTAGCCTTAAAACGTTCCCCCACTATTGGGTATTTTATTTGTTCAATTTTCAAACTTTCTTATGTTAAAACCCTGTGCCGACCAAAGTCTTGTGAGCAGATTTGGTAGATAGAAATTTTGAGTTCATAGAAGCCCATCATGTGTGTGTGTGTCTATCTATGTGAATGTTCGTTTCCCACCACCGCTTATTTATTGGTGCTGGTTTGTTGTTTAGGTCCCAGCAATATAGTGGTTCGGCAAATGGGATCTTTTCGGTTTGAATGGCAGTTTTTTCTAGTGGTGTCATATGAAATTGTCACCCATAATTATGACCCTATTATCGATCTATTGCATTTCAATCTATTTTAGGGTTAGAGTTAGAGTTAGTTAGGGTTAGGGGAAGGGTATCTTTTTTGGTTTGGCATCAGTTACAGCTGAGTGCGGTAAGTGTTGTTTTGTCTTAATGAAAATGAACCTTCATTCACCCCCCCCCCCTTTCATCCTCTCACAATCAAGATAGTCACCTTTCTTTTGCTAATTCTTCTCTGCCAGTATTTCCCAACCTATTTTCTATCACGCACCACTATAATTTTCCAGCAAAATGTATGCTTCACTGGTGATTATACTTTCCTTAAAGAAATATCCACATATCCACACTAGGGCATTAGAATAGCACTGTTCTGGGATCTTTTCGGTTTGAACGGCAGTTTTTTCTAGCGGTGTCATATGAAATTGTCACCCATAATTATGACCCTAGTATCGATCTATTGCATTTCAATCTGTTTTAGGGTTAGGGTAAGGGTTAAGGTTAGAGTGGGGGGAAGGGTATCTTTTTTTCTTCACAAATGTAAATAAACCCAATCTGTTTCTTAAACGAGGGACATATTCATACGGCACAGAATGTTTTCACCTCAATAGACGTTATTGATCGGTTGAAATTGCAGAAATTGAAGAAAAAAAACAACAAATATCTTACAAACTATAGAATTTTCTCAATAGAGCCAAGAGAAAAAGATGTTTTATAAACACATTCTACCAGTATACGAAGTTTAAAAGTGTTTAGTTACGTGGAAATTATTTTTAAAAACCGAAAAGATCCGGCAAATGACCAACAGAATAAGTCCCAGACTTTAAAAAAAATAATAAATACTGGAGTCGATTTTACGACTAAAACCTTCGAGGTGGTGCTCCAACATAGTCGCAGTCCAACGCTTAAAACGGATAAATGATGAATTGATTATTTATTCACTATAAATGTTGGATGTACTTTAGTAAACAACGCCACGCGTTTAAAGAGACGAACCGGTGTATAATAAGAAAAGGTAGCAACGTAAAAATATACCGTGTAAACAGTGAAAGTTGAAATGACATTTAAACTTAGTAATCTAATTCCAATAAAACTTCGTGTCTAGGAAGTAGAACTGAGGAGTGTGGTGGACAAACGAGGCATGCCAAAGACTAGAGTGTCCTTAGAAAACATCGTAAAAAAGACAAAGAAAAAGGGATTCTTTTGAATGAAATTTTTTACAAATATTTTTCAGCTGGTGTAGGTGTGTAGATCATAATTATATCGGAAAAATGTGAAAAAAAAAAAAAAGAAAAAAAAAGGTAAGCGCACACACATACATACTGACACATATCACATGAATAATTGAATAATTACATAATGAAACTTGAAATTCTCAACCATTTTTCACTTTTAGAACCTTGATTCCTATTTTTCTTTGCAGGATCCCACTAACCATTCGCTGTTAAAAAAAATCTTATTATATTTTTATAATTAAATATTATTAGGAATTGTATAAAAAAAATTGCTAAAATGTTTGGATCTTTTCCTTTTGAACGACGAAATATCTTACAAACTATAGAATTTTCTCAATAAAGCCAAGAAAAAATGATGTTTTATAAACACATTCTACCAGTATACGAAGTTTAAAAGTGTTTAGTTAGCTAGAAATTGTGTTGACATGGAAAAGATCCAAATGTTTTGTGTATTGTAGAAGTATAAGCAATTTATTGCACATATATTTGAACAAAATCTTATATGGACCCCCAGTTCAGAACAATAATTGATCAATGCTATCAGAAAGAAACTTGTAGAAAACTTCATTAAAAAAAATATCTATTTTTCTGAATGTTATGCGGGGTGATTGGAATATCATCTGAAAAGTATTTGTGGAAAATTTCTTCCAAAAATATCCATTTTTTTCTAAAGTTACAATGAAACAGTCTATGGGGCACGTTTATGTAGTTATGCATAGGACGTTTCGCTATAATTAGTCCGTACGTGAACTGGTACATCACTTTCACACCAACCACGTGGACAATAACTTCCGTCTTTGATCTCCGCTTTAATTAAGAAAGCACCCTTGCATTCGTCTCGCACTTCGCATAGCACGGTGAGCTTCCTTATTTACATTACGAATCTCCTCATATAGACGGAATTATTTCTATTGTCATTGCTTTTAATTTTGTGAATGTTTTCTATTGTCGTTGCTTTAAATTTCTTGTATTATTTAATTTCTTTTGTCATTGCTTTTAATTTTGTGATTTTTATTTACAGTCAAAACACTACAAGTCATAATTGATTAAACACGTTTATTTTATTTTTGAAATGTAAACTTTCTGGAGTACCCCCTCCGATTTTGTTTCCTCATAACTTCCAGAAAGATGGGTATTTTCTAATGAAATTTTCTATAGTTATTTTCCAAGGGATGTAGATTACAATTGTATTGGAATTTTAATGCGAAAAAAAAAAAAAAATTGGTTTTCGTGCATACAAAACGAACACTTATAATTTTCCTTAAAATTTGAAGTTTCATTTTGTAGATATATACAAGGGGGTGGGGTGCTGAAAAGTTCTTGGCTTTCGAGGTGTCGCGAAAGGCAGGGCTTAAAAAAACCCTGAAGAACCGCCTGCAATAGGTGTATGAATCTGCGAGGGGAATTATGTTGAATAAAACCGTAATTAACTGATCCTCTTGTATTTTCTTTTACCCAAAACCAGGAACTTCCCAGTACCCCCACGTATATGTAATGTTCTTCAGTATGTATATTTGTGTGCCCACCAATTTTTGTTTCTTTTACACATTAAATTAATATATAAACGTAAAATCCCTACCACCTGAAAGGTTTTCGAGGAAAATTTCATTGAAAGAAATCTATTTTCCCGAAAGTTATAAGGAAACAAAGTAGAGGAAGGAGCGGCACACTTGTGGAAGCAAACCTTTTTGTTTTACTCTTTTTAAGATATTAATTATTGCTGTTCTTTTAAATGATGTTTGGTCCTTCGTTTGCGAATTTCTTCTATAGGCCTATCTATGCCATTTCGTTTTAATTTAATTAGTTGCTGTATCCTGTTTTGAAACCGTCTACGTGTCCCAATAAATCGATAGAATTCCATTTGATTCAGTTATTAAGAGGAGTAATTATGTACTTTAAAGATTTGCTGAAATTATTGACATAGATGTACTTTTAGTTACAGCAATTAGTAAGCTACTGAAAACATTAAATTGATAACACTCCCTTTTTTTCTGGTTGTTTTATTTCTGTGCATTTTCATTACCTATTTCTTTATTACTCAGAAGGGGCTAAACACAGAGGGGGACAAACAAGGACAGACATAGGTATTAAGTCGATTACATCGACCCCAGTGCGTAACTGGTACTTAATTTATCGACCCCGAAAGGATGAAAGGGCAAGTCGACCTCGACGGAATTTGAACTCACAACGTAACGACAGACGAAATACGGCTACGCATATCGCCCGGCGTGCTAACGTTTCTGCCAGCTCGCCGCCTTCCCATTCCTGACCACCACCTCATTTTACATTGAAAATATAGTCAAACAGGGAGGTTGCTAACAATCGCCCAGCCTGCTAGAAATAACAGTTAAGTCTATTCTAAATCACATTACTATGGTAGAAAAGAAAAGTAAAAAAAATCACATTGTAATTGGCTATTGTAATCCTACGTGCATTAATACCACAAAGCACCTTGGTTGTCACAGGTGAAGCACCTTGGGCCACAAGTCTGCACCAGAGCTTGGGGCTAAACGACATTTGCGTACTACACCAATTACGCCAATATTCTTAAGCTGGTGAAGGTCAGACCGGTCTGCTTCTTTCCATTTGGCACCCAGCCAAAGCTTCTAAGGTCATTCACATATTGAGTAAAGAACCTACGCAATTTCCTGACTCGCTAGAAACATCAGCCAAATCTCTTCACATGAAGTGTGTATGAAGGGATTTGACAGTAGAGCGTTATGTCATACATTCTGTTCTCTTAAAAAAGGGGAGAAAGTACATGAGATGGGGTAGTTCCTGATATAAAAGAAAAAAAAGATGTGTGGCGGGAAATAAGTTTGGTCGCGACTGAAACGCCTCTGGTCATAAGTTTTCACCAACGAGGGAACGTCTTTGTGCTGGGTTAACTTGCTAGAAACAGCAGTCAAATTTCCCTTAAATTACATCAATGGATACGTGAAAGGTGGGGGACCGACTTGCCCTGACTTGTTCGAGCAAAGCTGGACGTGGAAGCTAAAACATCGACGAATGTAGTAATATGTCTCTTAATAAAAATATTACTGTTATCTAGATTTTGGGCATATCTGCATAACTGTGCCTCCCCAACATCGACTTTATTTCCTCATATCTTCCAGGATACCCTCTCTCTCTTTTACTCTTTTACTTGTTTCAGTCATTTGACTGCGGCCATGCTGGAGCACCGCCTTTAATCGAGCAACTCGACCCCGGGACTTATTCTTTGTAAGCCCAGTACTTATTCTATCGGTCTCTTTTGCCGAACCGCTAAGTGACAGGGACATAAACACACCAGCATCGGTTGTCAAGCAATGCTACCGGGACAAACACAGACACACAAACACATACACACACACACACACACACACATATATATATATATATATATACATACATACACACACGACAAGCTTCTTTCAGTTTCCGTCTACCAAATCCACTCACAAGGCATTCGTCGGCCCGAGGCTATAGCAGAAGACACTTGCCCAAGGTGCCACGCAGTGGGACTGAACCCGGGACCATGTGGTTGGTTAGCAAGCTACTTACCACACAGCCACTCCTGGATAATGTTTTTTTTTTTTTTTTTGTAGCGAAACTTTTCACAAATACTTTTTAGATGGTGTAGACAAGGATTATATCGGAATTTAATGTAATAGAAAGAATAAAAAAGAAAAATGACCACACGCATACATACTAACGCACATTACCTATACATATATCCGCAAAAAGACACTTGAAATTTTGAGAAAAATTACAGGATGTACTTTAGTATGTGTACGTGCGTTCCCACCAATTTTCCTTTTTTTTTCTTCTTTCTCGTATTAAATACTGATAGAATCGTGATCAACATCGGCAATGGTTTTTTTTTCTTTTACTTTTACTTTTTTCAATCATTAGACTGTAGCCATATTGAGGCACCACCTTGAAGAATTTTTAGTTGAAGGAATTGGCTCCAGTCTTCTTTTATTTTTTAATTTTTTTTTTTTTAAAGTCTGGTACATATTATGTCAGTTCCTTTTGCCGAACCACTAAGTTACAAGGACATGAACAGACACAACAGTTGTCAAGCAGTTGATCTGACACACCTTCACAGGCGAAGGTAAAGGATATGCGCACCCGGTGTTTAGGGTTAGGGTTACGGCGAAAACCGATGGTGTGTGTATTCTTTACCTCCGCCCATATATCATATATATATATATATATATATATATATATACTCAAAATAAGCAACTCCGGTAATTTGGTACAATCGTTTCGTACTAGGAAACGATTGTAGTACGAAACGATAGTACCAAATTACCGGAGTCATTCTTGTTGCTTATTTTGATTATAATCACCCCACAAATTTTTATGGATAACACCATGCAAAATTCTGGTGCATCTAAATTAAGTACCATATTCATTTGAATCTAAATTTTTGCTGAGCTTATATATATATATATATATTATATATATATATACACACACACACATTCAGACACACAACAAGCTTCTGAAATCTAAATACCAAATCCACTCACAAGGTTTTAGTTGGCTCGAGGCTATAGTAGAAGACACTTGCTCAAGGTGTCACACAGTGGGACTGAAGCTGGAACCATGTGGTTGGGAAGCAAGCTTCTTGTCATACAACCATGCCTGTAGAAAATTTCATTAAAAAATGCCTTCTTTTTTTTCCTGAAAGTTATGAGGAAACAAAGTCTGTGGGTGAAGGGTACTAATGTTTGTATGCCAGATTTTGTTGTAGAATTTTTCATAGACTTACATTGTAATGTTTTCAAAAGAAAGTTTAATGATCCCAGTGTTTGATGTGATTGAAAGACTTTTTAAATATTGATATACAAAATAAATCGTGTTTTATCTCCTGTCTTTCTCATATTCATTTAATATGATTGTACCTCAATTTACAAATACCTCTGATCATGAATAAATTGTGCTTTATCTCTCTCTCTCTCTCTTCCGACCGTGGCCGTTGCCAGCCTAGCTTGGCCCTCGTGCCGGTGGCACGTAAAAAGCACCATCCAATTGTGGCCGTTTGCCAGCCTAGTCTGGTACCTGTGTCGGTGGCACGTAAAAAGCACCCACTACACTCACAGTGGTTGGCATTAGGAAGGGCATCCAGCCGTAGAAACACTGCCAGATCAGACTGGGCCTGGTGCAGCCTTCTGGCTTCCTAGATCCCAGTTGAACCATCCAACCCATGCTAGAATGGAAAGTGGATGCTAAATGATGATGATATATAGTGAGAATTTACAAAAGACGAAGACTGGTGTAAACAACAAACAGATGTATTAGTTTAACACTCAGGAAGTGAGAACGTCTTTTACATTTCGAGCCTATGCTCTTCAACAGAAAGGAACACAGAAATAAACAGGGAGAGAAAATAGAAAAGGGTTTAGTGGATAGCAATCTATCATGGCAATTGTCCCATTTGATTATCATTTATTCTGCAGTCTTTGAAATCATTTGGAAGGAAAAAATGTGAATTCTGTAGATGAGGTCAGAACAGTATTGGAAGAATACTTTTCATCACAGACGTGAATTTTAGAAGAGGAGCCTTGCGAATCTACCAGATCGATGGAAGAACATTGTAGAAAATGGAGTATATATTTTAGATTAAAAAAAGATCTTGGTTTATCTTAATTTTGAAAAATAGAAGAAATATTAAAAAAACTGCATTATTTACGGGATGACCCAATATTTCTGTGAATTGTTAATTTGATCTGCAATGATAAGTACTTATGTAGAGCACTACATTAATTTTTTTCTGAAAAATGTCTTTTATTTCTGGATAATTCCAGTAACCCCCCATGCCTTAACCAACTTAACTGCATGAATATTCATCAGTTCCCAACCACATGGTTTTGGTTTCAGTCCCACTGCATGACACCTTGGACAAGTATCTTCTACTATAGCAACTGAGGTTCCCTGGAACCCTAGGGTTCTGCAAAAGGTTCTTAGGGGTTCTGCGAGAAAGTGAGAGATAAGCTAATGCTAATTTCATGATCGTAATATTACAAATTGGGGTCAATCTAATTGACTGGCCCCTACCCCCAAAATTTCAGGCCTTGTACCTAGAGTAGAAAAAAAATATTACTACATATGCACAACATATTATTGGTTATTGTAATATTACAATATGTATAAGGCAGCGAGCTGGCAAAAATGTTAACATGCTGGACGAAATGCTTAGCTGTATTTCGTCTGTCTTTACGTTGTGAGTTCAAATTCCACTGAGGTTGACTTTGCCTTTCATCCTTTCGGTGTCGATAAATTAAGTACCTGTTGCATACTGGGGGCGATTTAATCCACTGGCCCCCTCCCACCAAAATTTTGGGTCTTGTGCCTAGAGTAGAAAAGAATATTGTAATATAGCATATCATCAGACCTCAAAACCTGTCGGACTAAGATATATGTTTACCACGTGAACTATGATGAAAAAAATGTGAGAAAGATATGGCATATAATTTCATTTGTGCAGGGGTTCCTTGAGACATGTAGTTTATTTTAAGGGTTACGCAAGGATAAAAAGGTTGAGAAACACTGTATTATAGTCTTGGGCTGATGAAAACTTTGTAAATGATTTTAGTAGACAGAAGCTGAAAGAAGCTTGTGTGTGTGTGTGTGTGTCTTTTACTTGTTTCAGTCATTAGACTGTGGCCATGCTGGAGCACTGCCTTGAAGGATTTTTGTTGAATGAATCAACCCCAGTACTTATTTTAAAAGCCTGGTACTTATTCTATTAGTCACCTTTGTGAAACTGCTAAGTTATGGGGATGTAAACACCCAAACACTGGTTGTCAAGTGGTGGCGGTGGGACAAACAGACACAAACAAAAGATATTATATATGTATATATGAGATGGGCTTCTTTCAGTTTCCATCTACAAGTCCACTCACAAGGCTTTGGTGGCCTGAGACACTTGCCCAAGGTGCCACACAGTGGGACTGAACCCAGAACCTCGTGGTTGGGAAGCTAGCTTACCATAAATCCATGCCATATATTTATTTTTGCTTGTTTGTTCCCGCTACCTTGACAACCAGTGTTGGTTTGTTTACATCTCTGTAACTTAACGGTTTGGCTAAAGAGACTGATAGAATGTGTACCTGACTTTCGAAAAAAAAAATTGAATACTGGGGTTGATTTGTTTAAATAAACCCTTCAAGGTGGTGCTCCAGTGTGGCCACAATCAAATGACTAAAACAAGAAGATGAATTATAAAGGTTAAATGGCTTAGTAGTGTAAAGTGTCATACACAGCCCTAACATAACAAAACAAGAATTTAAAAAAAACGTCCAAAAACATGTATTATTCACTGGTCGCCTTATTGGCACTTGTGCCCGTGCTAGTAGGTTACCAAGAGCACCATCCAAGCGTGATCATTGTCAGAGCAGCCAACTAGCTTCCGTGCCAGTGGCACGTAAAAGGGCACCATTCGAGCATGATCGTTACCAAAGCCGTCTTACTGGCACCTGTGCTGGTGGCATGTGTAAAAGGATTCGAGCGAGGTCATTGCCAGTACCGTCTGACTGGACCCCGTGCCGGTGGCATGTAAAATGCACCCACTACACTCTCGGAGTGGTTGGCGTTAGGAAGGGCATCCAGCCGTAGAAACTCTGCCAAATCAAGATCGGAGCCTGGTGCAACCATCTGGTTCGCCAGCCCTCAGTCAAATTGTCCAACCCATGCTAGCATGGAAAGCAGACGTTAAGCGATGATGATGATGACAGAAGGCCCAGTTCTTAACAGATCTAACTAACAGTGCTTCATCCACTTGGTTAGTTGAGTGGTTGATATTAAAGTAGATTCATACTACTTCACAAACACCACTATTACTGGTTGAGTGTTGGATTCGCTTGCAGAACAACTGCTTTCTACAAAATCTTATTTTCTCATTACATAGATTGAACCAGTTTCATCTACCTTACTATAGATTTCATTTTGGGTGAATTACCTGAGATTGTGGAAGGTTTGCCTCTTCGTTTTACATAATGTTGAATGAACTAAATACCACAGAATGTTTTGAATATTCTTTAAATTTCCACTTTAACTCATCTTTCGATTTTTATTTTTTTTATTTATTTTTTTTTTTTGCATTTGCCTCTTCATGAAGCTTAAGTCGAGTAACTATGTGTTTCTTGTAAGAGAAGTAGATGTGAGACCATTTTCCTTCGTCTACACTTTGTTCACTTAAATCCTCTTCATAACACTCCCTAATTAAACTCTATGATTAGCTCTATAACATCAACATATGCAATTTTCCTTTACTCTCACTCTTAGACGATTTCTTTAGAGTTGTTAAAAACGGGGACTGAAGGAGAATTAAAAACTGAAGATTGAGTGTTTACACCAATTCCTTACTCTCTGTGTAGTGAGAAGTTTGTTTCCCAACCACATGATTGCATGTGGCACCTTGGGAAAATGTCTTCTATAGCCTAGGGCTACCCAAACTTTCCATGCTGGCTTGGGTAGGACAGTTTGACTAAGGTCTGGCAAACCAGAAGGCTGCACCAGGCTCCAATCTGATAAACATTTAATAATAATAGTGAAAAAAATTATCTGAAAGTCATTTCTATTAATTTTTCACACACGTATGTATGAAAAAATATATATATATATATAATGTGTGTGTGTTAGTGTCTGTGTTTGTCCCTGCTCCATCCTTGACAACAGGTGTTGTTATGTTTATGTCCCCGTAACTTAGCAGTTCAATAAAAGAGACCAATAGAATAAAAAAGCAGAAATGAGTAGCAGCGTCAATTCATTTGCCTAAAAATTCTTCAAGATGGTGCTTCGCATGGTTGCAGTCTAATGACTGAAACATATAACGAAAAAGAGATTATTGCTTAATACATTGTTAATTAGTATATAGTTTTAATTTACAATAAAAATGTTAAATAGTTTAATTAATTTGTCTTTAGAATCCTGTTATTCTTTCCCACAGTTAACTAAATCAAAATGGGTCATGTTTAAACTGGCAAGGTTTTTACCCTTTAGTGTTCAGATTATTCTCTCAAATGTGATGTTTGTTTATTTATGTTGTTTTGAATTAATCATGTATTATCTTGTAGTTTAGATAATTCAGTGATGTGATTTTTAAAGTTTTAGAATGACATGGTAGGGCTGAGGTAAGAGGCAAGCTCTGGTCAGTTTCAATATAAAACTGGTTAAATATTCTGGACGGATATGGCCGGTTTGAATGCTAAAGGGGTAATGATTCAACCATTGACTAACATTCTCATAGCCCCGAACTTTGGTTAAATTTTAAAGTTTATCTTCTACAAGTAAATTCATAGCATCAAATTAAAAGTGAATTATATTTTATATTTGATGCCCTTACTACAGCTGAAAGCAGACTTTTATCCTTAAAAGTCCTGCTTTACCCATAATGAGTGATTGGAGACCGTTTGTATATGGTGGTTTGGCATCAGTTACAGCTGAGTGCGGTAAGTTTTGCTTTGTCTCAATAAAAATGAACCCTCATTCACACCTCCCCCCTTTCATCCTCTCACAGTCAAGATAAGTCACCTTTCTTTTTCTAATTCTTCTTCTCTGCCAGTATTTCCCAACCTATTTTCCATCACATGCCACTATAATTTTCCAGTAAAATGTATGCTTTACTGGTGATTATACTTTCCTTAAAGAAATATCCACATATCCACACTAGGGCATTAGAATAGCACTGTTCTGGGATCTTTTCGGTTTGAATAGCAGTTTTTTCTAGCAGTGTCATATGAAATTGTTACCCATAATTATGACCCTAGTATCGATCTATTGCATTTCAATCTGTTTTAGGGTTAGGGGTGGGGAGAAGGGTATCTTTTTTTTCTTCAGAAATGTAAATAAACCCAATCTATTTCTTAGATGAGGAACATATTCATACGGCACAGAATGTTTTCACCTCAATGGACGTCATTGATTGGTTGAAATTGCAGAAATTGAAGAAAAAAACAACGAATATCTTACAAACTATAGAATTTTCTCAATAAAGCCAAGAGAAAAAAATGTTTTATAAACACATTCTACCAGTATACGAGGTTTAAAAGTGTTTAGTTACGTGGAAATTATTTTAAAAAACTGCCGGTCAAACCGAAAAGATCCCTGTTCTGTAGTAAACAGTCTTCACGCAGCATGCTTGGCTGGAGGGATTGGTTCAGCTAGGCTGAATGTAGGTGTAGTATGCTTGCTGCTTAAAAAGATTTTCACAGTTACAAGTCCCACAATTTTCCCAGCGCCCCACCAGTGGGGCATATACCCCATGGTGGGAATCATAGCTCTATACCATACAACCTTTTTGTTAGCTACAGACTCTTTGTAAACTCCTTTTACCATCCATCATTTTTCCAGTATGCACTTGATGTACCAGACAGAGAAGGACTGGTGTTATTTTTACTTTTAAAGTACAGTTGATGTAATATATATATATGTGTGTATATATATGTGTGTGTATATATATGTGTGTGTATATATATGTGTGTGTATATATATGTGTGTGTATATATATGTGTGTGTATATATATGTGTATATATGTGTGTGTATATATATGTGTGTGTATATATATATGTGTGTGTATATATATATGTGTGTGTATATATATGTGTGTGTGTATATATATGTGTGTGGTATATATATGTGTGTGTATATATATGTGTGTGTGTATATATATGTGTGTGTATATATATGTGTGTGTATATATATATGTGTGTGTATATATATATGTGTGTGTATATATATGTGTGTGTGTATATATGTGTGTGTGTATATATGTGTGTATGTGTGTGTGTGTGTGGTGTGTGTGTGTGTGTGTGTGTATATGTGGTGTGTGTGTGTATATGTGTGTGTGTGTATATGTGTGTATATGTGTGTGTGTATATGTGTGTGTGTGTATATGTGTGTGTGTGTATATATGTGTGTGTATGTGTGTGTGTGTGTGTGTATATATGTGTGTGTGTGTATATATATGTATATATATTATATTCTTGTTGTTTAACTTCTGATCAAACTGACCACTGTAATCAAAAATGTTCCAACTGTTGCCAGACCTACTTTTTAGGGCTTAGATTTCATTATCCAATACACCCTTACTTTATTTTTTTTTTTTAAAGACTAGGGTGAGATTTGATGGGGGATTTGGCTGCTATTTTCACGAAGTCAAATGATCACGTAAAAGCTTGCTTGTTATCTCCTGTTTACATAACCTTGTTGAATATGTAAATTAAAAACCTGAGAGGCACTCAGAGTATTTGCCAGGAAATTGTTATATCCTGATAAATTTTGAATAAGTTATCAGTTGAAATATGTCAAGATCACATAAGCCAAACCCATCTTAACAGGAGTGGAGAGAGAAAGAGAGAGACAGAGAGTGTGTGTAATTTGAAATGTTTGGAGAATGAAAAAGAGGCTAATGATTTAGTTTTTATCATCGTCATTTAAGGTCCATGTTCCATTCTTATTTCTTTACTGCCCACAAGGGGGACAAACAAGGTCAGATAAACTGATTGTTGATTATATCGACCCCAGTGCATAACTGGCACTTATTTAATCGACCCCGAAAGGATGAAAGGCAAAGTCGACCTCGGCGGAATTTGAACTCAGAATGTAGCGGCAGACGAAATACTTATTTCTTTATTGCCCACAAGAGGCTAAACATAGAAGGGAAAACAAGGACAGACAAAGGGATTAAGTCGATTACATCGACCCTAGTGCATAACTGGTACTTAATTTATTGACCCCGAAAGGATGAATGGCAAAGTCGACCTCGGCGGAATTTGAACTCAGAATGTAGCGGAAGATGAAATCCTGCTAAGCATTTTGCCCGGCGTGCTAACGTTTTTGCTAGCTTGCCACCCTTCATTCTGGCATGGGTCAGGTGCTTTGACAGGATCTAATGGGTCCCAGGATTGTATCATGCTCCAATGTCTGCTTTGGTATGATTTCTATGACTGTATGCCCTTTCTAATGCCAACCATTTTGCAGGGTGTACTGAGTGCATGCTTTCATGCCACCAGCACTAGCAAGGTTACCATATAGCTCACAAGACTATAAAGCCTGATATGAGGGGTGGGTGTGGCAGCTTTATACTAGGAGATGAGGAATTAAAGCAGTGGAATTAAGGCCTTTGGGGGTCTATTTAACCCTTTTGTTACCAACCCGGCTGAAGCTAGCTCTGGCTTTGTAGTACAAATGTCTTGTTTTCAAAAGTTCTGAATTAAAATCTTCCACCAAACCTTAGTCACAATTTATGTTCCTAACACTAGCTTACTGATAACTAAGTTATTTTACTAAATTCTTTGTTATATTTAAAGTAATTGAAAGAAACACAGAACATCTCAAAATAAATACAATAACGAAAAGGTTAAGATTCTGTTAAAACTTATCTGCAATAAATTGGTTATATTTTTACAACTCACAAAATATTTTAACACTGTTTTTTTTTTTTTTTATTATTATAAAAATATAATAGGATTTATATTATACTACCCTGAAACATGTCTGACCAGCAAGGTGAAGCGGCTGACCTCCCCTGTTCAAAGGTTATAATGGATGCAGGTTCGTGTGTCATATAGCTAGCTAGAGGCGATGGCCTCTTGGAGCTGATCAGCGGCAGCTTTAGTCTTTTATTTATAGACTACCATATTAGCTTGGCGATAACTATTAATAATAGGATTTGTTAAACATCACATGGCTATGAGGGTCCATCTGTGTAAAATTGGAACCAAAGGGGTCCATAGGAAAAAAAGTTGTTGGGAACCACTGGAGGTGGGTGGTAAGCAGGGACTTGTTGTACTCACCTTTATAAGAACAGCTGAGTTTTCACTCCATAATTACAGAGTGAGATTGGTATGTCAGCTATAGAAAGAAAAGTGACAGAAAGATTAGCTAAACACTTTAATGGCTGAAAGAGTGTCAAAGAATTAATATGGCCTTTGTTCAATGAATGCAGTTTCTGTTAGACTGAAGTTGTCAATTTCTTTTCTTTTCTTTGTATTTTCTTTTTCTAAATCTTGTTTACTCAGTATTCCAACAGGTTTGGTGTCTTCTAGATTGATTTTACTTTCTTCTCTCCTTCACTCATTCTTCTCCACTTCCTACTAGATACATAAACCGTTAAAGATTATCTCTAATAATGTTTCACTGTCGAGCATGTCACATTCAGTGGTAACTTTGGCTGATTAGACTTGGATTTTTTCACAATGCCCTGTGTGAAATATTGAGTAAGATCTGACTTGTTCCTAAACTTGTATTAGTCGTTATTTCTTTCAAACTGGTGTGGGGTTAAATAAAGTTAAGATTCATATTTTGGCAAAGTTTCATTCAATGACATGTAGCTCATTTCTTTCACTACCTCAAGAACCATCCATTCACAACTGTTATTGCCTATGATGATGATGATTTTGTAAAACATTAAATAATGCATTTTCGTCATTTCCTTCGAAAAATAGGGACATTTCCAATTGACACCACAAAAACACGTCTTCAGGTGCAAGGGCAAGTTATTGATTCAAGGCTAACAGAATGCAAGTACCGGGGTATGTTTCATGCCTTTGTGAGAATCTTCCGCGAAGAAGGACTCTTAGCATTCTATTCAGGGTAAGTAATTATCTCCATGTTCAAACTTCTCACTGTTGCTTGTTTGGTCCTTAACATAGCTGTGGCCACAAAAGATGTATATTTTCAACATATAGCAAGATACCTGTTCCTGTCTCTTTATCATACTTTAATCCTTTAGTTTTTAAAGACCCACTCCGGTCATGACCATGGGATTGAACCTAGAAAGTTATCCTCTAAGGCGCAAGTCCAGGCAAGGTTGTTTATGGAAGACCAGCAGTCGCCCATGCATACCAGCCTCTCCTCTCCATGCCTCCAATGTTATTCAAGGGAAAGGCAAAACTCAATATAGTTTGGCACCAGTGATGCCGCAACTCATTTGTACAGTTTAGTGAATTGGAGCAATGTAAAATGAATTGTCTTGTTCAAGAACACAACAAACAACCCGATCCAGGAATTGAACTTGCTACCTCATGATTGTGGGCCCAATGCTCTAACCACTGAGCCATGCACCTTTAATATTTAATCCAGCTATAGGAGTGGCTGTGTGGTAAGTAGCTTGCTTACCAACCACATGGTTCTGGGTTCAGTCTCACTGCATGGCACCTTGGGCAAGTGTCTTCTGCTATAGCTTCGGGCCGACCAAAGCCTTGTGAGTGGATTTGGTAGACGGAAACTGAAAGAAGCCCATCGTATATATGTATATATATATATATGTATGTGTTTGTGTATTTGTGTTTGTCCCCCCAACATTGCTTGACAACTGATGCTGGTGTGTTTAGGTCCCCGTAACTTAGCAGTTCGGCAAAAGAGACCGATAGAATAAGTACTAGGCTTACAAAGAATAAGTCCTGGGGTAGATTTGCTTGACTAAAGGTGGTGCTCCAGCATGGCCACAGTCACATGACTGAAACAAGTAAAAGAGAGTAAGAGTAACCCAAATATTCTACCATGTTTTATGTTAGAACTGACCTGGTCCAACCTCTCACACCTACCCTACAATGACATTCTAAAAATTATATACAAACTCACCATTGAAATCTCTAACACTATAAACAACACATAATTCAAAACAAGGTGAATAAATAAGCAATACAATTGACAAAGAAATCTGAATGCTAAAAGTTCAACCTTTCATCATCTGGTACAAAGCTACTTCTCTCAAGACTCACCTCAGTTGAGACAGGGGCCTTGTCTTGCAAGTTACTTGGTGACCTCACCAGTGCTGGTGCCACATAAAAAGCAACCAGCATACGCTGTAAAGTTGCTGGCATTAGGAACATCACTCAGCCACATAAATCATATCAAAGCAGACAATGAAGATTGGTGCGATTCTCTAGCTTGCCAGCTTCTCTTGAATTGTCCAACCCATGCCAGCATTGAAAACAGATGTTGAATGATGGTGATATGTAATCCTGACATGCTTGAGTTAGTAGTTGTTTTCAACTCTAGGCCATCCCTCATTCAGCAGGCATATAGTCACAAGTATTGACGAAAGACCGAGATCTCTGGAGATATGCTGTGACTGTGAAGACCTGACAAATAATGTGAGTTCATGGCTGTTTCCTGCACCAGTTTCACATAGCAGCCCCAACCCATCCAAAGTACCTTGGATTGCAGAATGGCCTGCTGTGCTTACATTGGATCGTAGGGCGACCTGCTGTGCTTGAGGAGACCTATCGAGTCATGTACATCAAAATAAAAGTCAAATGGAAATTGTACTTGTGATACCCATGCCGGTGGCATGTTAAAAGCACCATCCGAACATGGCTGATGCCAGTGCCACCTTGACTGGCTTCCGTGCTGGTGGCACGTAAAAAGCACCAACCGATCATGGCCACTGCCAGCCTCCCCTGGCACCTGTGCCGGTGGCACGTAAAAAGCACCGACTACACTCATGGAGTGGTTGGCATTAGGAAGAGCATCCAGCTGTAGAAACACTGCCAGATCAGACTGGAGCCTGGTGCAGCCTCCTGGTTTCCCAGACCCCAATTGAACCTTCCAATCCATGCTAGCATGGAAAACGGACGTTAAATGATGATGATGATGATATTCCAGCTATGGCCATCCTGCCTTTATTTTTGCGACATGATGTGTCTAGTATCCTGGGCAAGATCTTTTGTGCCAACTCCAAAACTATGCATTTCACTGAGATGAAGTATTTATCCTGAATATTGCAGAATTGGTCCTGCCATTTTACGACAAGCTACTTATGGAACTATCAAAATTGGTATTTACCAGTCAATGAAAAGAATGTTTGTGTCCAACCCAATGGGTAAGTTTGTCTTTTTTCTTTTTAATTAATTCTGGGTTTAGTGAGAGGGGCAGGTGAAATGCCTATGTTTTTTTTTTTTGGTTTATTTGGTTTTGTTATGTTTAAATGGTTCCAAGTTTGACAGGAAAATGCTAAGAGAAGAAACTTATTCCCAAGCTTGAACCTTGCTTCAAAAGTTTGCTATAGGGCACTCTGCTAAAGGTATCTCAGGGCCAAATGGTGTTAAACTGGTTCACAGACCTCTAATCAAAACTATTCCAATTGTTACCATTCCATCTTTTAATATATGGAGAACCACATTGTCCTATGTGTCCTTCCTGTTTTTAAGAGAGTAGGGTGTAATTTGAGGGGAAATGTAGCTGCTATTTTGGCATGTCAAGAAACTGAGTGGAGTGGATCAGCAGGGTAGATAAAGCCATAACTCTCTTTGTTCTTAGATCCTCCAGTATTTATTTCTTTATTTAGCCCCTTGTAAAGGGGCTAAACTTAGAGGGGACAAACAAGGACAGACAAAGGGATTAAGTTGATTACATCGACCCCAGTGCGTAACTGGTACTTATTTAATCGACCGCGAAAGGATGAAAAGCAAAGTTGACCTCAGCAGAAATTGAACTCGGAACGTAGCGGTAGACGAAATACCTGTTTCTTTACTACCCACAAGGGGCTACACAGAGGGGACAAACAAGGACGGACAAACAGATTAAGTCGATTACATCGACCCCAATGCGTAACTGGTACTTAATTTATCGACCCCGAAAGATGAAAGGTAACATTGACCTCGGCGGAATTTGAACTCAGAACGTAGCAGCAGATGAAATACCTATTTTTTTACTACCCACAAGGGGCTAAACATAGAGGGGACAAACAAGGACAAACGGATTAAGTCGATTATATCGACCCCAGTGCGTAACTGGTACTTACTTAATCGACCCCGAAAGGATGAAAGGCAAAGTTAACCTTGGCAGAATTTGAACTCAGAACGTAGCGGCAGATGAAATACGCTACGCATTTCGCCCGGCGTGCTAACGTTTCCACCAGCTCACCGCCTTCTTAAACTTAAGAAGCTAAGTTTAATACTTTGACATTCGATATACCTGCTGAAGTATTAATGATATATTTCTTTACTATCCATAAGGGGCTAAACACAGAGGGGACAAACAAGGACAGACAAAGGGATTAAGTCGATTACATCGACCCCAGTACATAACCGGTACTTAATTTATCGACCCCGAAAGGATGAAAGGCAAAGTCGACCTCGGTGGAATTTGAACTCGGAACGTAACGACAGATGAAATACCGCTAAGCATTTCGCCCGGCGTGCTAACGTTTCTGCCAACTGCCACCTTAAATCTCCAGTACTGTCAGCTTAAGGACAATGAACCTCTTTCAAACATTCTGGCTGCTTGCTTTCCTCTTTGCTCTACATGGGCTGACTCCCATTATTATCATTTTGTCCCTGATGAATGTATCGTACCAAATCTTCACTGGTCTTTCACTCAGGCTTTTTCCTCTTCCTGGCCTTCTACCAGTGGACGCAGAGAAGAAGGACAGACAAAGAGATTAAGTTGATTACATCAACCCCAGTGCATAACTGGTACTTAATTTATGCTATCACAGTGATAGCATGTCTCTCCTGTTATAATCAGTAAACCATGTCTGCCAGTATACGTTTTACTGATTGTGACCAGAAAACCATATCTGCCACTTAGTCACCATGTCCTGCGAATGTCTCATGCCAGCTCTTCTCATCACCTCTTCATTTCTCACAGTCTCAGTAAGAGATGCTCCACATTGAATGTAGGCAGCATTGGTGGATCACATCCATTGAGAGATCTTTGCTATCTTCTTCCAGATCTCACAGGAATGTCTCCACATTGCATGTTGCAGTTGTAATGATGGTGTTGGGATTGAAGATATGGTTCTTCAAGATCTGGGCTTCGTTTTGGCTTTGACCTGCATCCGTCATATGTCCATCCTGAGATGACCTGTCTTCATTTTTATGTCCATCATATATACCCCTATACTCTGGTACTCCATCACTTCTGATGACTAGGGTTCCAGTTGATCTGATCAATGGAACAGCCTGCTTGTTAAATTAACATACAAGTGGCTGAGTGTTCCACAGACATGTGCACCCCTTAACGTAGTTCTCAGAGAGATTAAACGTGACACAGAATATGACACAGTTGGCCCCTTTGAATTACAGGTACTAGTTATTTTTTGTCTGCTGAGTGAATTGGAGCTATGTGAAATAAAGTGTCTTGCTCAAGAACATAATGTACTGCTGTGAATTGAACTTATGACCTTATAATCGTGAGCCAAATACCCTGACCACTAAGCCACGTGACTTATCCATTATATATAATACAATCTATAACTGGCCAGTCTGTATATTAGAAATGAAATGTAGTTCTGTTTGATAGTAATTTAACTTCAATATTCTTTTCTACTCTAGGCACAAGGCCTGAAATTTTGGGGGAAGGGCGGGGCAGTCAATTAGATCGACTCCAGTATGCAACTGGTACTTAATTTATCGACCCTGAAAAGATGAAAGGCAAAGTTGACCTCAGTGGAATTTGAACTCGGAACATAAAGACAGACAAAATACTGCTAAGCATTTCGCCTGTGTGCTAACGTTTCTGCCACCTCACCTTCTTAATTTAACTTCAATATTAACAAGATTTGAAGTTAGTGAGCTGGCCGAATTGTTAGCATGCCAGGCAAAATGTTTAGCAACATTTCATCTAAATGTTCTGAGTTCAAATTCTGCCTTTCACTCTTTTGAGGTCAATAAAATAAGTACCAGTTGTGTGCTGGTGTCAATGTAATTAACTTACCCCTCCTTCAAAATTGCTGCCTTTGTGGCATAATTATTTGAAATCATTATTTAAGATCAGAAGCCATCAGAACCACTGTCTGGTACTGCATCAGGGCATTATTTGTTGTTGTTGTTAGATATCTAGAAAATATTTTAAATACTTTGCAAATATTTATCTTGAGCTTTATTGTAAATTAACATTAATCTTATGCTGTTCTGTATTCATTTCAGATGAAACGCTCGCTACGAATGTTTTTTGCGGTGTTGTTGCTGGTATAGTTTCTAGTTCTATAGCCAATCCTACTGACGTACTCAAAGTAAGAATCCATTTGTTGCTCAACATTTTACTGTAAAACTAGCTAACTTTTATGATAGCTTCTATTTTGTATATTTTATGCATCACTGGTTTGAGCACACACACACATACACACACACATTAGATTTTTCCTTTTCTTTGTAAGGTGGTTGTCATTAGGAAGGGCATCCAGTTATAGAAACCAAACCAAAACAGACAGTGGTGTCTGGTATGGCCCCAGGCCATGCCAGCTCCTGTCAAGTCATCCAACCATGCCAGCATGGAAAATGGATGTTAAATGGTGGTGAATGAAATGGTAGGTGATCTCTTACAAAGTGCAAAGACTTTTGGTTGGAACTTTGTGTTTCTGATGTGAGATGGAAACAAAAATAGTAGAAGCCCTAGATTGAAATGATAAGGAACTATCATTTCAATCCGGGGCTTCTACCATTTTTGTCTCCATATGGAATGAGAACAATTGGGTGCAGCTGTCAGAATGCTGGAGGTTTGGCATAGCTGTGTGGACATTTATCCTGTTTTGGCAAAAGTACTTTCCAGTGCTGGGGACACACACACACATGCACAGAAATATATACATTCGGATAGAAAGAGTGAGAGACATAATTTATTGATTGAACATGTTTCACATAAACACTTTCCGTTCCTTCATACACATAAAGAGATGTTCACCCACAAACAGAAAATGTGTGAGGAGAGGTAGAAAGACATATCAATTTATTAATTGATTATGTTTGACATAAACACTTTCCATCTTCTCATACACATCATCATCATCACTGTTTAACGTCCGCTTTCCATGCTATCATGGGTTGGACGATTTGACTGAGGACTGGCGAACCAGATGGCTGCACCAAGCTCCAATCTTGATCTGGCAGAGTTTCTACAGCTGGATGCCCTTCCTAATGCCAACCACTCTGACATAAAAAGAAATCTGCTCACACATAAAGAGAGAGATGGGGGACAGAAGGGTTTAATACACAGACAAATAAACAAATATGTTACTACTATTACACATCATGTGGAGGCGCGTGGCTTAGTGGTTAGGGTGTCAGCATCATGATCGTAAGATCGTGTTTTCGATTCCTGGACCGGGTGACGCATTGTGTTCTTGAGCAAAACACTTCATTTTTCACGTTGATCCAGTCCACTCAGCTGGCAAAAATGAGTAACACTGCTATGGACTGGCGTCCCGTCCAGCTGGGGAACACATACGCCATAAAAACCGGGAAACTGGGCCCATGAGCCTGGCTAGGCTTTAAAGGGGCGCAGTGGAGGGGCATGGCTTAGTGGTTAGGGTGTCAGCATCATGATTATAAGATCATGTTTTCGATTCCTGGACCGGGTGACGTGTTGTGTTCTTGAGCAAAACACTTCATTTTTCACGTTGCTCCAGTCCACTCAGCTGGCAAAAATTAGTAACACTATGATGGACTGGCGTCCCGTCCAGCTGGGGAACACATACGCCATGGAAACCGGGCCCATGAGCCTGGCTAGGCTTTAAAGGGGTGCAGTGGAGGGACATGGCTTAGTGGTTAGGGTGTCAGCATCATGATTGTAAGATTGTGTTTTCGATTCCTGGACCGGGTGACGCATTGTGTTCTTGAGCAAAACACTTCATTTTTCACGTTGATCCAGTCCACTCAGCTGGCAAAAATGAGCAACACTGCGATGGACTGGCGTCCCGTCCAGCTGGGGAACACATACGCCATAGAAACCAGGAAACCGGGCCTATGAGCCTGGCTAGGCTTTAAAAGGGTGCATTTATTTTTTATATTATTACACATTATACAGAGAGTAATTTTAATTGAAACTTTATTTTATTGCTTAAAGGTAAGGATGCAAGCTAAGACCGAAAGTTTACAGACTTCAATGTTTCAGTCTTTTATACAAATTTACAAGAAAGAAGGTGTTCGAGGATTATGGAGAGTGAGTATTTTTTCCTTTACCTTTTTTTTGTTGTTTCCTTCAGTTTTTTTGTCCCACCTATTTATAGTGTCTGTACGAGGAGGATGGAGGCTGTGTGGTTAAGACTGAAATATGTGGTTCAGTCCCACCGTGTGACGCCTTGGGTAAGTGTCTTTTGCTCTGGCTACAGGCTCGTGAGTGTGAGTATTTTCATCTTTGTCTCTAACCCCTGCAACTACTTAGCAACTGGTGTTGGTTTATTTATGTCCCTGTAATTTAGCAGTTTATCAAAAGTGACTGAGAGAATAAGTACCAGGCGTAAAAAATATATAAGTTCTGATGTTGATTTTTTTTTTTTTACTAAATCCTGCATGGTAGTACCCTGCATGGGTACCAAGCTAGGGTTTGATATTTTTGATTAAATTTTTGTAACTTGTGTATATATTTTTATCAAAAATTTTGACTATTAATTCTTGCAGGGAGTCGTTCCAACTGCCCAGAGGGCTGCTATTGTGGCAGGAGTAGAATTGCCTGTCTATGATATCACAAAGAAACACATCTTGAAATCTGAATCTATGGAAGACCATGCTGGAACACATTTCGTGTAAGTTTATCAATGTTTCCCTTATCTTCTTGAATAGTAGCACACCTATTTCTGTCCTCATTCTCTCTCTCTCTCTGGCCAGGTAACCATGTACCTCTTCTACAGCAAGACACCTGTTCCCACCTCTCTGTCTCTCTGTCACACTTGAACCTTTTGTTATCAGACACAAGATCACCTCCTCCAATGCCCCCACCTCTCTCAAAGGATCTTTGTCTTGCAAGTTACTTGGTGACCCTACCAGTGTTGGTGCCACTTAAAAAGCATCCAGTCCACACTATAAAGTGGTTGGCATTTGGAAGGGCATCCAGCTGTAAAACCCATGACCTTACCTGTGTGTCTGCCACACAAAAAGCATTTTGTCCACTCTCCTGGGTGGTTGGTGTTAGGAAGGGCATCCAGCTGTAAAAACCATGCCAAAGCACACACAGAAGTCTGGTGCAGGTTCCTGCCTGGCCAGTTCCTGTCAAACTGTCCTACCCATGCCAGCATGGAATGCAAATGTTAAATACTGATTATATTACTGGTACCTGAGGAATTTGAACTCAGAATAGACGAATTGCCACTAAGCATTTTGGTCTGGGGTGCTGCTAACGATTCTACCAGCTTGCTGCCTTAGCAGAACTAAATATTAATAATTTAAAGTCTGTTCTTTACCGAAGTATTTTCTGTCTAATTAGAAACAAATTAGCCTTATGTTTTTAATGCGTCATCATTGTAATGACAAGAGTCTGTCATATATGAGATGTAGGTATGGTTGTGTGGTAAGAAGCTTGCTTCCAAACTACATAACTTTGGGTTCAATCCCACCTTTGGCAAGTGTTTTCTGCTTTAGCCATACGCTGATCACAGCTATGTAAGTGGACTTGGTTAATGGAAACTGGAAGAAGCCTGTTGTGTGTGTGTGTGTGTTACTGTCTCCTTGCTTTGACATTGCGTAATAGTCGTAAATAAATATCTCTATCAGGCAAGCAGTTTCCTTTGTTTTCAATCTTTTAAAACATGCTTGGTGATGGGTAAAATATTACTTTACCTGGAAACAGGTGATGGTTGGTGACAGTAGAGGCATCCAGCTGTGGAAAGATGACTATCGACCCTGACCCTTTAGCATCTGAATTTTTCTATCAAATGTTATGATTATTCATTCTCATTGTTTTAAATTAATCATGTATTATCTTGTAGCTATGAGATTTTGTTGTGATTGTTTATTTTTAGAATGATATTGTAGGGTAGGTATGAGAGGCTGGATCTTACTCTTTTGAGCATAAAACAGGTAGGATATTTGGGCTGGATATGGCCAGTTTAAATGCTAAAGGGCTAAGCGATGGTGATGATGTGACTCTTGTTTTACGATGCCTTGCAATGAGACTGAGCCTAGTATCTTATTTTTCAGGTTCACTGAATATGACTGATATGAGTGGGGCAGTCCTTGTGATTGGCCCTTTAACATTCAGATAACTGTCAAACATAAAGCTTATCTGTTCTATATTTAAGAGATGAGGAATTACGTACATTATTTACATTTGACGGATATTCGTCCTCATCTTGTTTGTTGTTAACACTACGTTTTGGCTGATATACCCTCCAGCCTTCATCAGGTGTCTTGGGGAAATTTTGAACCTGGGTCATTGTCGTCATCACCACTACCACCATCACAACCATCATCACCACCACCACCATCATCACCATTCAGGTTACTGAATCGAACTCGGAATCTTTGGGTTAGTAGCCCATGCTCTTAACCACTATGCCATATGCCCATGTGCAATTATGGAGGGAATTTTAGGGCTTATAAATCTAATATTTTCCTATCCTTCCTTAACACCGGTTCCCATATGCTACTCATATCTGCACTCGGTCTGCTTAGGAGGTTGTTGTGTCCTAGCATATGTGCTGCTTCTTTTAGTTTTCATATTTTCCAGTCGTGTTCTCTCTCTATTATTTTAACTTCATCCCACAGGGGGAGGTGGTCTCCATTTTTCCATATACGATCAGCTATACCCGATTTATCAATATCTCCTGATGTCACAGCTTATCTGTACACATTGTTTTGAATTAATCATGCCTTATCCCAGAGCTTTGAGATTTTGAAAATGTGATTGTATTTTCTTTTTTTTTTTCCTTTGTTTAGTGCCAGTTTTACTGCTGGACTTGCTGGTGCTATAACGTCTAACCCCATTGATGTTGTGAAGGTAAGTGATTTTGTAAATCTGTTAACAGTTTTTTTGGTAAACATGGAACTGGTGTGGTCAAGTGGTAAGAAGTTTGCTTCCTGACCATATGGGTTCAGTCTCACTGCATACAGCCTTGTGCAAGTGTCCTCTACTTCAGCTATAGCTCCAGACTGAGCAAAGCCTTATGAATGGATTTGGTAGATGGAAACTGAAAGAAGCCTGTTTGTGTGTGTGTATATGTATATATCCATATGTAGTATATATATAAGGGCATCCAGCTGTAGAAACTCTGCCAAATCAAAACTGGAGCCTGGTGCAACCATCTGGTTTGCCAGCCCTCAGTCAAAATCGTCCAACCCATGCTAGCATGGAAAGCAGATGATAAACGATGATGATGATGATGATGATATATATATATATATAAGAATGAATGTTTTTATATATAATGAACGTGAAATACAGGAAGGGACGAACACGGAACACAGACAAATCATTCGAAGCCATCAATCTTCAGTCAGACACCGAATCATCATAGCAAATTTCGGCTGTTCAATTCTGATATTTGCTCCAACTCGGCCAGCCCCAAGAAAAAAAACTAAGCTGTAAGCATTAGATTTCTTGGTAGAAGACAGGAATGTGAACGCACAAGACGGATGTGAATACAAGAGACGAAAACGAAATTGAAAACAGTAATGAAAAAACAAAACATATATAACGGTGGTTGTCATACGACTTTAGACCAAATGAGACAAAACAACAACATAGCAGCTGGCGTAGAAATAATTACCGTTTCGGTAGCGGGGACACATGTTGGTCGAGATACGAAGGCCAACAGAATGGTTGAAAAAGCAGCAGGTCGCAGGAGAGAGAGAAAGAGAGACAGAGAGAGAGGGAATCAAAGAGGGTGGAAGGCAGGGGACAGAATCAGTGACCAGAGAGGAGAAAGAAGGGATTAAGGAGGATGGGAGGAAGAGAGGGGAAGAATCGGAGGGCGCCAAAAAGTTTGGTGAAGAAGCAATGGCGGGTAGTAAAAGACAGTGTGTATAGAAGTCGTGCAGGGTTTAAAATTGGACAAACAACGGGGGGGGGTGCACGTAACGCCGCAATAATATAAGAATGAATGTTTTTATATATAATGAATGTGAAATACAGGAAGGGACGAACACGGAACACAGACAAATCATTCGAAGCCATCAATCTTCAGTCAGACACCGAATCATCATAGCAAATTTCGGCTGTTCAATTCTGATATTTGCTCCAACTCGGCCAGCCCCAAGAAAAAAAACTAAGCTGTAAGCATTAGATTTCTTGGTAGAAGACAGGAATGTGAACGCACAAGACGGATGTGAATACAAGAGACGAAAACGAATTGAAAACAGTAATGAAAAAACAAAACATATATAACGGTGGTTGTCATACGACTTTAGACCAAATGAGACAAAACAACAACATAGCAGCTGGCATAGAAATAATTACCGTTTCGGTAGCGGGGACACATGTTGGTCGAGATACGAAGGCCAACAGAATGGTTGAAAAAGCAGCAGGTCGCAGGAGAGAGAGAAAGAGAGACAGAGAGAGAGGGAATCAAAGAGGGTGGAAGGCAGGGGACAGAATCAGTGACCAAGAGAGGAGAAAGAAGGGATTAAGGAGGATGGGAGGAAGAGAGGGGAAGAATCGGAGGGCGCCAAAAAGTTTGGTGAAGAAGCAATGGCGGGTAGTAAAAGACAGTGTGTATAGAAGTCGTGCAGGGTTTAAAATTGGACAAACAAACGGGGGGGTGCACGTAACGCCGCAATAATATAAGAATGAATGTTTTTATATATAATGAACGTGAAATACAGGAAGGGACGAACACGATATATATATATATATAAAATCACAATCGAAATTGATCAACATCAATGGAATTTGTAGCTGTGTTAGCAGTGCCGGTGGCACGTAAGAGAACCATCCGAACGTGGCTGTTGCCAGCACCGCCCCGACTGGCCTCCGTGCCGGTGGCACGTAAAAAGCACCATCCAACCGTGGCCGTTTACTAGCTTCGTCTGGCACCTGTGCCGGTGGCACGTAAAAAGCACCATCCAACCGTGGCCGTTTACTAGCCTCGTCTGGCACGTAAAAAGCACCCACTACACTCTCGGAGTGGTTGGCGCGTTAGGAAGGGCATCCAGCCGTAGAAACATTGCCAAATCAGACTGGGCCTGGTGCAGCCTTCTGGCTTTCCAGACCCCCGTTGAACCGTCCAACCCATGCTAGCATGGAAAGCAGACACTAAACGATGATGATGATATATATATATATATAATATTCTACGTCCTTCTGATGATGATTTAGAGCACCTAATTCTTGGATTTCCCTACACTGGATTACGCTACCCTTTGAATTCCCTCAGAGTATGTTGTTTTTGTACCTTTGATTTATCTCATCATCATCGTTTAACGTCTGTTTTCCATGCTAGCATGGGTTGGACGGTTCGACCGGAGTCTGGGAAGCCAGGAGGCTGCACCAGGTTGGATTGAACCACATATTTCAGTCTTAACCACACAGCCTCCATTCCCCACGTACAGACACTTTAAATAGGTGTTAGAATCCCCCTCTCTCACTCAGCCCCCACCCTCCTGCCTCCATGATATTTGCTCAACCTATCCACCAGCAACTCATAACCACCTCTTCATTCATAGGAGTGGCTGTGTGGTAAGTAGCTTGCTTCCCAATCACATGGTCCTGGGTTCAGTCCCAATGCGTGACACCTTGGGCAAGTGTCTTCTACTACAACCTCGAGTTGATTAAAGCCTTGTGAGTAAATTTGGTAGAGGGAAACTGAAAGAAGCCTGTCATATATATATATATATAAAAGTAGATAAATGGTACAACAAGGCACCAATATTTACTGGAAAATAGCAATCATATTGTATTATTATTTTCATTGAAACTTCTTCACTGTTCTCGTTCTGTTAACATTTTGGCGTTCAGACTAGTATACTGGTATCGATGTGGCAACATCTGAAATCTTGTCTAGGTAAATGCAGCTGATGATGACTGATCAAATTTACGTTGTCAAACGTATTTGAAGAGTCAGAAACCAGTCCTGCATTATCTGATTCTGGGTTGTCCATTTATCAGATTTGTTGCACACACGCGTCTTTGCTAGTATATACGCAGTGAAGCTACACAATAGCGTCGTAGTTATTACGATTGCTATTTTCCAGTAAATATTGGTGCCTTGTACCATTTATTTACTTTTATATGTATAATTTTACCCTTATGGGCTATCCTTTACTGGAAAGTAATACATTCGTATTGCATTATTATTTTCGTATATATGTATGTATGTACTTGTGTGTCTGCTTGTCCCCCTCCCCCATTCACCCTTGCTTGACACTGATGCTGGTGTGTTTACGTTCCCATAACTTAGCTGTTTGGCAAAAGAGACCAACAGAATAAGTACTAGACTTACAAAGAATAAGTCCTGGGGTTGATTTGCTCGGCGAAAGGCGGTGCTCCAGCATGGCCGCAGTCAAATGACTGAAACAAGTAAAAGAAGGAAGAATGAGTTGCTGTATTTGATCTACATCAGTAAATTGGTCTTTAATCTACAAATACAATCATTAGAACATAATTGTATATCTAAGAACCTATACTTTATTCTCATCAAGTGTATTCCACTTACTTGTGCTTTGCTAACGAGTCCCAATAAGTCTGAAACATTGCTGTCCTCATCCCTACTAACAAGGATCTGATTTTTCCTTTAAGCATCATACTTAAATGTTTTATTCTTTATTGAAATTGTCTCCTTTTTGGAAGCCACAAATGAATGATGGCAGATGTTTTGTTTCTTTTCTCCAAGAGGAAAATCTCAATCCATTAACAGTCTTCAAGGGTTTAATCGACTATGTTGCTCTCTGAAATTTGTTAACCTATTTTGTTATAAAAAAAAAAAATGTTGATATTCATGTAAGAGGAGATAACTCTGTCAGACTGTTTTTCTTGTACTCTGATGCTCTTTATAGTTCCACTTAACATGATCATAAATTTACTCTTTAGTATTTCAAGATATTTTAATGTAATTTTGGTAAATATATCTGTTAAAGTGAGATGTCAGTGTTATTTTCACTTTTAAATAATTTATTCACTGCACCCTGTGTGTATGTGTGTGTGTATATATATATATATAATATATATATATATTTATATATATATATATATATATATATTTGTCATTCATGAGGAGAGAATTTATTTGAAAAAATGTTTGTATTTTACTGAAGTAAAACTATTTGAAAAATGGTAAAGTATTTTTGTCTTCTACTATTGATTTTTTTAATTTTTAGACTCGTTTAATGAATCAACGTGTTTTAAAGACGACCAACGGGACTGCTTCTGCCATATACACCTCTTCGCTGGACTGCATCATTCAAGTAATTCCTTTTCCCATTTACTTTTAAATGTTTGATTTAAATAATGTTTTAAATTCTTAATTGAAACGTCACTTCTATTTAGTTTCACAGGCGCAGGAGTGGCTGTGTAGTAAGTAGCTTGCTTACGAACCACATTGTTCCAGGTTCAGTCCCACTGCGTGGCACCTTGGGCAAGTGTCTTCTACTATAGTCTCGGGCCGACCAAAGCCTTGAGAGTGGATTTGGTAGACGGAAACTGAAAGAAGCCTATCATATATATATATATATATACTCACATGTGTGTCTGTGTTTGTCCCCCCCAACATCGCTTGACAGCCGATGCTGGTGTGTTTACATCCCTGTAACTTAGCGGTTCGGCAAAAGAGACCGATAGAATAAGTACTAGGCTTACAAAGAGTAAGTCCTGGGGTCGATTTGCTCGACTAAAAGGCGGTGCTCTAGCATGGCCACAGTCACATGACTGAAACAAGTAAAAGAGAGCTTAATATTATGATAATCATTAAGGTAACAAGCTGGCAGAATCATTAGTATGTCCGGCAATGTGTTTAGTGGCATTCCATCTGTCTATGTTCTCTCCGTCAAGGTCAGCTTTGCCTTTAATCCTTTCGGGGCCAATAAAAATAAATGCCAGTTGAACATGGAGTTAATGTAATCGACTTAATCCCTCCCTTGAAATTGCTGGCCTTGTGCCAAAATTTGAAACCATTATGATGATCCTTGATGTAAGGAGCCAGAAGGATCATCAGCATGCCTGGCAATATGCGTGGCAGCATTTCATCCGTGTTTATATTTTGAGTTCAAATCCTGCTGAGGTCTACTTTCACTTTCAGCCTTTTTAGGATCAATGAAAAATAAGTACCAGTTAAGCCCTGGGGGTCGACTTTGCCTTTCAACCTTTCGGGGACAATAAAATAAGTACCAGTTTAGCATTGGGATCAATGTATTTAACTTACCCGCTTTCTTGAAATTGCTGGCCTTGTGCCAAAATTTGAAATCATTATGATAATCCTTGAAGTAAGGAGCAAGAAGCCTGGCAAAAATGCTTAGCAGCATTTCATCTGTGTTTATATTTTGAGTTCAAATCCTGCTTTGAGTTCAATGTATTTAACTTACCCGCTTTCCTGAAATTGCTGGCCTTGTGCCAAGATTCGAAACCAACATGTTCATTTTTTCCTGTATCAATCTATTAATGATACCTTTTTTTTTTTTTTTTTGCAGACTGCCAGAACTGAAGGCTTAATGGCTTTTTATAAAGGTTTTATCCCCACGTGGATCAGGCTTGGACCCTGGAATATTATTGTATCCTTAAAGACAGTATAGGTGTGGCTGTGCCATAAGAAGTTTACTTCCCAACCTCGTAGTTTTGGGTTCAGTCCCACTGCATGGCACCTTGGGCAAGTGTCCTCTTCTATAGCCCTGAGGCTGACTAAAGCCTTGTGAGTGGAAACTGAAAGAAGCCCACCGAGTATATATATATATATATATATGTGTGTGTGTGCATCTTTGTCCCCACCACCACCACCACTTGTCAATCAGTGTTGTTGGTGTGTTTATGGCCCCATGACATAGCAGTTCTGCAAAAGGGATTGATAAAGTGCCAGGCTGAAAAATATTAAAAAAACTGGGGTCGATTCATTTGACTAAAGATTCTTCAAGGTGGTGCCCCAGCATGGGCGTAGTCTAATGACTGAATCTACAAAGGTAATGGTGGATGAGAGTTTATTAACCTGTAAAGGTATGTGGCTCAGTAGTTAGGGTGTTGGGCTCACAGTCATGAGGTTGTAGGTTCATTTCCTGGGCTGGACAGTGGATTGTCTCTGAGCAAGGTACTTCACTTCCAGCCCTACCCAGCTGAAACAAGTACCCTCTTGTTTCAGCTGGTGCAGCCCTTTCAGCCCTCCCTACCCTGTCACATTCTGGGTGGATGGGAGTGGTCTATGTTTGCCCATGGTTAAATAGGTGGGTCCTAAAGCAATTTGTAAGTGTGACTCAGACTCTGCATAGAGATGATGAGGGTGTTATTAGGAAAAATATTTAATTTGGAAAGTTCTAACTCCATCTCATATAGAATGACCACAAATATTCTCATGGGGAATGGTTTAGCCTTTTTGATACCAAAGTGCCAGAGACTGCCCCTGGTTCCATAATATAAACTTCCGATTTTAAATTGATCTAAATTAAAACTTTTCCTCAAAATTCCATGTTAAATTATATCCTTTACACCAGCTTAATAATGACAAAATTATTTTACTAAATTCTTCCTTATTCCCAAAATTAATAACAAAAGGGTTAAGGCAATTTAAATTAAAACTTTCCCTCAAAATTCCTTGTTAATTTAAATTCCGTACACCAACTTAATGACAAAATTATTTTACTAAATTCTTCCTTATTCCCAAAATTAATAACAAAAGGGTTAAGGCAATTTAAATTAAAACTTTCCCTCAAAATTCCTTGTTAATTTAAATTCCGTACACCAACTTAATGACAAAATCATTTTATTAAATTCATTATTCTCAAAATTAATGAAAACAAAAGCTGTGTTTTCCAAAAGAAATATAGTAATGAAAGGGTTAAAAATTTATGTTTTATGATTTTTGTAGTGTTAGTAATTTTTCCTTAATTGATTTTAGTTTTTCCTAACATTTGAAAAACTGAAGAAAATTTATTAATTGGACTTTAGAAGAAATGAACAAAGACATGTCTGATTTTCACGAATCTCAACAAGTTTGTAATCAGCATCCAAGATTATGAACAAAGCAATACAACATATCTATTTTCATTTGAACATATTTCTAGAATCTCACAATATTTTTCAGAAATTCAGGTTTTTTTTAATTTATTTTTTCACTTCATTTTTCAAGCAGTTTTTTGTCAAACGGTCAAGTTCACTTTTGATGCTTACGAGTTCAGCTTTTTGTTATTGTGGAGTTTTGCAATTCTTGCCGCCAAATACCAACGTTATGATGTAAGCCGATGTCTTTTACAGTACGTAGCATACATGGATTGATAAATATGATTGATTTACTGGATAATGTCATTTCTTTCTACATTCACCTCATCATTCAAACAAACATTTTCAAATGTTGCCATCAATTTCTTCCTTAAACTTCGTTAAGCCCAATAATCCCACCTGTCTTGTTACCTCATTTGTACCTGCCTCAGCAAAATTCTGTCACATTGCACTTCCATCAATGTCTCCTTCATTCATCCTACACTTTATCGTCACCGTAAAAGTCGATTCCTTTTACACCATCATTCTTCATGACATCAGTCTCAAAGTTCTTTATTTGACCCCTGCACTGCACTCAATCCCTCCACTGTCACATCACTGATCTTCCCATCTCTAAATGCTCCTCTTTCTCTCAAAGAGAACGAACAAAACCGTATTTAGCTTCCTGTAATTTTCATGAACCTCAACTAGTCATGCTCTGAGATTAATGAACAAAGCAATACATCATATCTATTTTCATTTGAACATATTTCTAGAAATTCTACCAACATGTGAGTGGAGTAGACATGGAGTGTCAGATAGGTTCCAATTAAACTTTGTTTTAGACCTCACTGAAACTCAAATTTGCCCCCCTGTTTAACCCTTTAGTGTTTGCATTATTCTACTAAAATTAATCCTTTTTCATCCACTTTGTTTTGAACTAATTATGCATTATCTTGTAGCTATGAGATTTTGATGAGGTAGCTGTTAATTTTTAAAACGATATTGTAGGATTGGTGTGAGAGACCTGATCTGGCCAGTTTGAACATAAAACAGGCAGAATACTTTTGGCCGGTTTAAATGTTAAAGGGTTAAGCAAACCCCTAAACTGCTACACCAGTAATAGTATCAATGCCACTTCACCCCCTTTTTTTTTCTTTAATGTCTTTCATCTGCACAATTCACCATCATTACTTCCAATTTCTTAACACCCCCGACATTTCTGCCTTTATCCACATCATCCATCTCTCCACACTACAGATCAACAAACTCTTGTTTTTGTCTCGACTAAGTTTCCTTCTTAACACTTTCATCACTCAATCTGCTTTCCCTTTTCACATTTTCTTTGGTTCCATTGCTTTTTACAGTCAGGACACCAGTTTTAATTATTTAATCAAAGCAAATGCATCCATTTTGCCTATCAAAGTTACCCTGTACAAATTGTGAATGTAGACAAATTACACCCTTGCTTTTATTGTATTATAATGTATCTCGTTAAGTTGATTTATTAGTTAAGAAATATAACCATTTTAGGATGATTTAAATTTAATGAAGTACTCTTGAATTATGAAATTTTGCTCTAAAATTACTTCTGGCTTCTTGCTGTAAAATTCTTTTCCAAATTCCTTTAATTAAAAACAGTTTTTTAATTTACTTCTAAGTTAAAATGGCTTCTCTGAACTGTGATAGAAAAATAATTTAATCCTTTTGATACCCCCTCACCTGAGATCGTTTCTTGTTCTATGTTTCAAGCTTTGTTTTAAAAAAATTCTTAAAACCCTCCCCTTGATTTCATGTTAATTTATCTTCCAAAGCTCCAATTTATTTTCAAAATTAATTTGAACAAAAGGCAGCCAATGTGTTTCAGTGAAAATATAGTAAGAGTGGAGGTACGTGGCTCATTGGTTGAACTTCTGATTGAAAGCTTCATCGTTATCATTCTTTAACGTCCGTTTTGGATGATGAAGAATTTTTCAATTGTAAGTCCAACACCCTAACCACTAAGTCATGTGCCTGGTGATGTATTGTGTTCTTGAGCAAGGCCTTTCATTTCATATTGCTCCAGTCCGCTTGGCTGGCAAAGACAAGTAATCCTGTGACAGACCATCCCATGCAAGAGGGGAATAAATATATACGACAGAAACTGGCCCTAGGGATCTATCCATATGATTCTGGAAAGATCCTTTATCCATTTTTGTATGGTAACAACAGGATCAGTTCAGAGTAAAACATTTGTCCAGAAACTAATATGGTCTGGCAGCAGTCGAAGAAGATTGGTTTTTAGCTTTGTCTTCCTCTTATCTGTTTGGATAAGTATTTTGGATCTCACTGTATTTGTACTCGTTTTCTTTATACACCTAAATCATACAAGTAACTATTTAAGATGTAATCTCAGCCAGTAAGTATACTGTTAAGTGTCCATAAATATTAACCTGATGTAGGTCTTAAGTTGTGAAAGATTTTGCTTTTTGTCTTCTAGAATATAACATCATAAAAGAACAGATTTCCATCTGTTTATAGAGGGTAGAAGGGGAAGATAACATATCTTTATAAGGCAAAGAGAAAAAGTTGAGAGAGAGAGTATGTGATAATTACTATGGCGACAACAATACCTAACAAGTTTTGATTAAATGCATGATTGTGAGTGAGTCTGTCAACACAACGCAACACAGACCTAAAAAAAAATATCTAAAATACAGTTATCTTTTGAGTTGTTTGTGTCAACATATAGACAACACTGACTTTAAAAAGGACTTCACTATAATGACTTGTTGAGTGTGTGAAAGATAGAATTAAAATTTGTTTCAAGAAAGAAAAAACAGGTTCTTATTGAGCATATCAATGTGATCGCTGTTGTAGGCTTCTGAAGGAGATGTATTTCATGTTGATTAGGTTGTTACCCGGCAGCGTAGTGACAGGTTACGACTGGTAATTTATAAGAATTTAAAAAATTAGCTAGTTTAATCCCTTAACATAATAAAGGACCAATAAACTTAATTGTTGGTTTACTTGGCATCAACATGAATTCTGACAATTGGTTATCAGTGACTAGAAAGAAATCAAGACTTATAATGTTTAATATATATAAAACATTTATTTCTCTGAGGTTTACATTTGCTTTTGTTAAAGAAAGCAAATTCTTGAAAGTTCTTAGCAGTTTTACAATCACTTATGCCAACTGATAGCGTTACCATTCTTTCAATTCCTAAATCCATCAGGACGAGGTAGTTGAAGTGGTTTTGTGAGTTATGGATAGCAGAAAACTGCCAAAATATAGTGTTTTTTTTGCCCAATTATCTTAAATGGAAATGAAGTTCTAGTTCAGTTCCTCTTCCACCCCCTCCAACGATAGAATCAATAAAGAACATCTCCAAAAGTAAATAGATCAATGTGAGTAAAATTTTGATTAATTTCCAATAAAACATATTTCAATGAATGAAGGCAGATATAATTTAACAATAACCCTGCAAAGAAACTTGTAACATCCAGCTACAAAGTGATATCTTTATAGACAATTTCCTTTACATTTGAAGAGAAATATCGAAGATATTACTTGCTACTATTAAGGCAGCGAGCTGGCAGAACCATTATTAGCAGACCAGACAAAATGCTCATTGGTATTTCTTCTGGCTTTATGTTCTGAGTTTGAATTCTGCCGAGGTCGACTTTGCCTTTTATCGTTTCAGGGTTGACAAAATATGTATCATTTAAGCACTGGGGGGGTGATTAAGGTAATTAACTTGCACCACCCCTCAAATGTTCAGGCCTCATACCTATAATAGAGAGGATTATTGTTTTGTGACTCTGGTCTCTATTGAATTAAATAGTTTACACTGCTTAGAGGGAGGCAAAAAATAAAAAGCATTATTTTGACGTTTATAAAAGAGAGGTTTTTTTTTTTTTATCGTGTGAGGATTGTTTTCTCTTTTTTTAATGCCTGTATAGAATCTGGCACGAAAAGAAATTTAAACTTTAACAAATAGTCTGCAACTGGTATTAAAGAGTCAAAAAAATTCCTGCTCTTAGTTTCTTCAATGGATGGAAAAGGCTTAAAATTTTATAAAAATCTTTTAAAAAATTATAATTTAGAACATTTTAACAGATAAGTGGCATTGACTGCTGGAGATCATGAATGGCATTTCTTTAATTCTGGGTTCCAAAGGTAATCCATAGTTCTTTTTTGTTTGTTTTTTTTCTATGAGTGGATAGAATTAGCTTCTTTTTCAGACTTTTCCTTATTATTCAAAAGCTGGTCTTCTGGAGATTCATGCTGTTCAGTTTGAATTTCTTTTAATTCTAAATCATGGTTGATTAGCATTGGTTCTCTGTAATCTTGTGGCTTAACAATGATTACATCGACATTGGACGATTTCACAGGACCTAAAGCAAGACGAAAGAAAAATATTTAATATACAAATAATATAATTCCATACAGACAAACTTATAATGGAGAATTATCACGTCTGTAAATAATTTTATATTCTTACTTTCAATTGTTACAAGACAAGGAAATTATTGACCTCAATTACCTTATTCTTTACCTGACAATCAATCAGTTTAATATATTTCCTATTGATTTAACAGGTTCGTTAACTCTTATTTCAAGGGGCTCATTTCCATGAAACTAATTATATTTATTATATAATTATATTTATTAATAAAAGGTTTAAAATATGAACACTTTTTAAATGTTTTGTATTTTCCAAGTTGAATGATTTTTGTTCAGATAAATACGAGTGTGATCGTTGACAGAGCGGCTATTCGAGTATGATCATTACCAGTGTCGCCTTACTGGCACTCATGCCTGTGCTAGTAGGGTGCCAAGAGCACAATCCGAATGGGATCGTTTGCCAGAGCAACCAACTGGCTTCTGTACCTGTGGCACGTAAAAGGGCACCATTCGAGCTTGATCGTTACCAACGTCGCTTCACTGGCACCTGTGTCGGTGGCACATGTAAAAAGATTTGAGCGACTGGCCCCTGTGCTGGTGACACGTAAAAAGCACCCACTACACTCTTGGAGTGGTTGGTGTTAGGAAGGGCATCCAGCTGTAGAAACTCTACCAGATCAAGATTGGAGACTGGTGCAGCCATCTAGTTTGCCAGTCCTCAGTCAGAATCGTCCAGCCCATGCTAGCATGGAAAGTGGACGTTAAACGATGATGACAAATATTGTTACTGTAAAGATTCTTTATTTTTACAATAAGGCAGAATTATTACTAGCAGCATTTCTTCCAGCTTCTGTACTGAGTCCAAATGCCACCTCCCTCAAAATTTCAGGCCCTCTGTCGATATCAGACAGCATTATAAAGGCAGTGAGCTGGTAGAATCATTAGCATCCTGGAAGGCGGCAAGCTGGCAGAAACGTTAGCATGCTGGACAAAATGCTTAATGTTATTTCGTTTGCCATTATGTTCTGGGTTCAAATTCCGCCGAGGTCGACTTTGCCTTTCATCCTTTCGGGGTCGATATAATCGACTTAATCCATTTGTCGGTCTTTGTTTGTCCCCTCTATGTTTAGCCCTTTGTGGGTAATAAAGAAATAAGAAACGTCAGCACACTTGCGAAATGCCGAGCTGGCAGAACCGTTAGCGTGCCGGGCAAAATGCCTTGTGGTATTTCGTTTGCCGTTACATTCTGAGTTCAAATTCCGCCAAGGTCGACTTTGCCTTTCATCCTTTCGGGGTCGATAAATTAAGTACTAGTTACACACAGGGGTCGATGTAATCGGCTTAATCCCTTTGCCTGTCCTTGTTTGTCTCCTCTATGTTTAGCCCCTTGTGGGCAATAAAGAAATAAGAATCATTAGAATCCTGGAAAAAATGCTTAACATTTCATTAGTCTATATGTTCTGAGTTCAAATTCTGCCATGGTCAACTTTACCTTGCATCCTTTCAGGGTTAATGAAAGAAGCACCAGTTGAGCATTAGAGATAATGTTATCAACCAGACCCCTTCCTCACAAATTTCAGCCTTGTGTCCATAATGAAAAGGAATTGTTACTTTGCCAGACAAAATGCACATCATTTTTTCTGGCTCCCTATAGTCTTTACTCCTATTTTCTCTTTCTACTATGGTGAACCCCTTTCTTGACCTACAGCTGTTTTCTGTCCCATCTTTTGACCTTTTCCTATGAATTACCGTATACCAGGGCACTGTATTCAATGAACTCTTTATTGGCACGTAAAAAGCAACAACCAATCGTGGCCGTTGCCAGTCTCCCCTGGCACCTGTGCCAGTGCCACGTAAAAAGCACCCACTACACTCACGGAGTGGTTGGTGTTAGGAAGGGCACCCAGCTGTAGAAACACTGCCAGATCAGACTGGTGCCTGGTGCAACCTCCTGGCTTCCTAGACCCCCAGTTGAACCGTCCAACCCATGCTAGCATGGAAAACGGACGTTAAACGATGATGAAGTTGGTGGACTGACAAAATTGTTAGACTGTTAGAGAAATGCTTAGAGACATTTCTTCTTGCTTTACGTTCTGAGTTCAACTGTTGCTAAGGTCAAGTTTTCCTCTCATTTTTTCTTCTTTTCAGGGTTCTACACAAAATTCCTATATATTCTGCCAACAATTCCAAGATCTAGCAATACAGTAATGTATTTCATTTGTAAGATCTCTAATATCAAATACCCTGAACAGTCAGTGTATGGCCGAAGATCATCAAAACTCACCCTTCCCCCTGTTCCATTTTATTTTTTAATTAAGGTTAATATAAATTCATGAGTTATCTCCCCTGTCTTTCTCAACATGCGTCTCCATCTTTCCTTTTACTCGAAAATACCCTCTTCCCAGAATTGAGGTGGTTTCATGGCAAAGAATTCATCAAGGTATCTTTTTATGTCATTCAAGGAATTGAAATTTTTACCATTAAGACTATTCTACAGAGACCTGAATAAGTGGAAATCCAAAGGAGCAACATCTGGTGAATATGGAGGGTGGGGTAACACATCCCAGCCAAGCTGCTGCAATTTTTGTCTGGTTCCCAAAGCATCAAGTGCCGAAAATGAACTTTCTTATCTTCCATTTTAAAGGGTTACAGAATTAACACAGGTTATAGAAACATAAATCTTCTTCCACGAAAAGATAGCTTAAACTATACTCTAAATGGAGGTGTAGTCAAATCCTATTTTATGGACTCAACCACGTTCTAAAATAAGTCGAAAGGTAAGCTGCTATAAATCGGCAAGAACTTTCCGGACAACCCAATATTCACTAATTAATAATTTTCAATAAATCATTTCTCAATTAACGTATTGGTGATCATTAGCATTTTGAAATTCATTTACAAGTTAGAAAATAAAACAATAAAGAAACTTAATCAAAATGTGGTACTGTATTTTCTGGCATACAAACCAAATTTTTCAGACTGAAAATTTATGGTAGGTCAACACCAAGAGGACTTTGGAGGATCAAAAATTCCATGTGAAATGCAGTAGAATTAGGAAAGATACTGACAATGTTTGAACATTTGCACTATATACTACATTGACTTGTGACTGCGTGACCAACCAGGCTATCAGATGTTGTTACACATCGCTGGTCACAATGCACTTTTTTCGTGGTTTAGCCTTCAAATGATGCAACCCTGCTAGCCAGGTATGCAGGCCAACATTCTCCACTGATCAAAAAGGGAACTGGAACAACATGAAATGAAGTGTTTTGCTTAAGAACACTATGCACTGCCCAGTCAGGGGATTGAAACCACAATCTAGTGATCTGGGCACAAGCCTTTCCACATTGACTTGTATGCTGGAAAATACAGTAAATCAGAAATTAAATAAGCAAAAAGGTTTACGATTTTCTTGTGGTGCCCTCATGTCTGTCAAAGAAACTGCAGCAAATTCATCAACTTGTGTAACAGCAGGAAGGGTCTGTAAAGAAAAATAAGAATTACAGTTCAATTGATATATTTCGAACAAAAAAAAAAAATCAGTTTTTACATGGACTAACGATAATTAAATCAATGAGGTTTATTTTACATATTCAAAAAAAATATTTGCTAAAAAATATTCTAAATAAATCCCTTTTCTTCTCCCTTTTAAGCCTTGAGAATGTGAGTGCATGTGTGAATCTTTTGATCTGAAAAAAAGCAAGATTATTTTAAAAGTGCAAAACATGATTTTCTTTTTGTCTCCAAATATATTAAACAAAAGTTACTCCAGATTGTCATCAGTTTTCACAACCCTGTTTCATCAAATTGTTAACCAATTCCTGCCTCAAATTAATATTGGTGACAATTATCGGTAAAAATTGGTTGGTTTAGGACTGTGATGACAAACATGTAATGAACTTTGGAAAAAAAAGAGGAAAAAAATACAAATATTAGGTTATAAAAAGCTTATCAATAAATATTGACGTAAAAGTAAAGTACATGCATACATGTATATAATACTCCAATATTTGGATTATCAAAGAAATGTTTGATATGCTGGACTAAAATCTTTGCCATCATTTATCTAAATCTACACCATCTAGTTTGTTAGTTACAATATATCCATTCACATGTGAATATATTTTTGCTTTAACTTAAACTAGATGCATCACATTATCATCTTTTAACAGGAACCCAATCAACAGTTTACTTTCGACTCTCAACTAGAATGGTTTCAAATAGATTAATAATTCCCTTCAGAAAAAAAAACATGACTGTCACAAGTTTTTTTGGCATGAATGTGATTTCATGCGTTATTCCAGTAATGATATTAAATATCTATAAAAAAACAAAACAAAAACAAACAGAACTGGTATTTCTTAACAGAAAATATTTCTAAACATGGCATTCCTCAACAAAGACAGATAAGTATAGAAAAACTGCTTTCTGCAATTAAGGGCAATGAAATTTTGAGTAGATACCATAAATCCTTGAGTATAATACGCAGGGGATTTTTAGGGGGCTATACCTCTGAAAAACCTAAACCATGTGTATAATACGCACCCCTTCTCTAACTTGAGTCAAAGAGGTCTATATAACGTCCTTGGTTTGTAAAAATGTATACGGTAATGTCCTTTATTATCATTGTATAAATAACAATGCAAATGTGTAGCATTTTTGAGCATTTTGTTTGAAGAAAATAAAGAAATAACAGTAATAATGTTTAATAAATGTTGCTTACTGCAAGTTATGGATGATTCTTTTATGACTTCATTGCATTCAAGCTTAGCTTAAGGTATTTTTGCGTCCGACATCACAAAATGCATATGAATAAACATTGCTGGACAGCAAATTGGGACTCGGACATTGCTTAGAAAATATTTTTCATTTTTAACCTCATGTATAATACGCATTAGGGATTTTGACCTCTAAATTTTTGGAAAAAAAATACGGATTATACTTGAGGATTTACATCTGATTTCTGTAGTCGAATCAATATCCAGGGCTTCATCACTCCTGAAGGAGGAAGCCTTCCACCACTGTTTGTCTCTGGCTAGTTGTAGCCATGTAGGGTCCAGGTAATCGGTAAGATCATCTTGCCATCTTGTCTTTGGTCAGTCTCTTGAACTTGTCCATTGTCTTGGCGTCCATTCCATCTGTTGACCTTTAGTCAAAGAGGTAAAGAATAATGGTGACAAAAGACAGAAATCAAGAGAAGAATAGCGCTTGGTTGGGCAGCCCTTTGAGAAGGTGGTAAACCTCATGAAAAGTCTCAAGGTTTCCATGAAAGAACTTCGAAGAGTACATCCTACTAGCGGTGAAACATGGGCCCTCAACACTACCATCATGAATGCCCTCATTGTAACCCAATCTTACAAACAATAACTCTGAGCACCTTTTCGGACTCCACCCGTGGACATATTTACAAAGTCAGAAAACAGCACAGCTCCCATCAGTTGTTAGTTGTCGGAGCACTGCATCCTTCAAAACTTCCATGGTTCCTGAGATTCGCCAAGGATCCTCAGGGGTTACATGAACTCCGACTGAGAACCAGTGTTCTAAGCTGTTTTCACAACTATTCCATGTTTGAGATTTACTTTATTTTCTTTAAAATACCACTTGGCACTTCTAAGTTTGTTTGTAAAAAATATTCTCGTATAAAAAATTAATTTGGAAAAAATCTTATTAAAAGACAAACTTCATTCAGTTGGAACTGATTGTAATTAAAAAATGGAATTACAAATTGTAGGCTGTTGGGAAAAAAAAATGAAATCAAATGAATTGAGTGATGCTAAAGAAATCTTAGAATCTAAAATTTTTCCAAAAATATTCCTGAAATAATCAGAAGAAATTGAAATTATAATTGAAAGTAGTTTTTCATCAAATTATTCAAGGTATAACCACAGTTTTCTCTCATCTCTGAGATGAAGCAATCAAATTATATAATTAATTAAGAATCAGAAACATTCATATTATTTATTACGAAGAAGGTAAGGTGTTTAAGTCTACAAAACTATCATGCAAACAACATATATAAAACAAAATATACATGAAGGAAGAGGAAAAAAAAAACATTTGACTTGGTGGTGGTAGCGGTAGTGGCAAAGAAAATTAAAAAGCATAAAAAATAAAATGTACAAAAACATTTGATGAAATAAGTTTTAGGTGGATCAAATATGAATTGGATCACAAGAAATCTACCAAATACAGAACTAAATGTCTAAACTGAAATATGTATTGGTAAGGGAATAATTAATACCGTCAGGAAATTCCAATTAAATACGATTCAAATACCTTTTTTCTGGAACAAAAAAAGAAGAATCTATTGCCATTATTAAAAAAAATGAGTAAAATCTGAAAGTTTTCTAGGAAAATTTTTCTTGGATTTAATTTAAGAAAGAAGAAAGAAAAAAGAAACCACACTTGATTTTAAAACTTCATCTATGTTAAAAATTATATTCATGCTAAGTATTGGGAAAATGGAAATGATTTAAGTTAATATTTTTCATAAAAGATAATTAGTGTTAATTAAAGTCAAACTATTTAACTTGTTCTTCACTAGTCTGTGTAATTGAATCTGCTTATGGGATCAAAGTGAACGTAGTCTGGTTACAAACTTTGGTGCTTAACTCTTAGGATACAACAGGGACAATCTATTGGCCGAACGACTGATCCAATCCATCAGCCCAATAATACAAGCCTTGAGATTAATTGGTTGGTCTTCTTACATCTACTGGTTTTCAAAAATAGAAATATTATTACTTCTAAGTCTCTCTAAAGGAGACTACGGCAGTGGTACTGGATATTAACAATTATCGCCAAGTTATAATGGACACAGGTTCATGTGTCACATAGCTAGCTAGAGGCGATGGCCTCTTGGAGCTAATCAACAGCAGCATTTGTCCTATATTTCTGGACTGCCATATTAGCTTGGCAATAACTATTAATGTCCAGTACCTATTTCTTTACTACCCACAAGGGGCTTAACACAAAGAGAACAAACAAGGTCAGACAAACGGATTAAGTCGATTTTATCGACCCCAGTGCGTAACTGGTACTTATTTAATCGACCCCGAATGGATGAAAGGCAAAGTCGACCTCGGCGGAATTTGAACTCAGAACGTAGTGGCAGACAAAATACCGCTAAGCATTTCACCCGGCGTGCTAACGATTCTGCCAGCTTGCCGCCTTTGATTAATATCCAATTCCACTGACCGTAGTCTCCTTTAGAGAAACTCAGGAATTTTAATATTTCTAAATTTCATAAGTTTTCCATGAATAACATTAAATATCTACCAAAAAATAAGAATTGGTATTTTTTGCAAGTTACATTTGTCTTAATGTATCTCAATAGAAAATAGTTTCAAACATGACACTCCTCAACAAAACATAGATTTGCTATAAAAAAAACCCTGCTTTCTGCAATTAATCCTTTCATATTTAAACCGGCCAAATCTGCTCAAAATAGTTTGTGTTTTATATTCAAAGCAACCAGATTGGATCTCTCACACCTACTCTACAATGTCATTTGGAAAATATATTAGGTTGCCCAGAAAGTTCGTGCCGATTTTTAAAGGAAAGAAAAAGGTCAATAAATATTTGCCATTACATTTTTAATCAACCAAATATGAACCATTTTGTTGCACAATGCATCTCCATCTTTCCTTTAACCATTTTTACCATTAAGAATATTCTGCAGAGACCTGAATAAGTGGAAATCCGAAGGAGCAATATCTGGTGAATACGGAGGGTGGGGTAACACATCCCAGCCAAGCTGCAGCAATTTTTGTCTGGTTCCCAAAGCATCAAGTGCCAAAAATGAACTTTCTTATCTTCCATTTTAAATGTTACAGAATTAACACAGGTTATAAGAACATAAACCTTCTTCCACGAAAAGATAGCTTAAACTGTGCTCTGAATGGAGGTGTAGTCAAATCCTATTTTATGAACTCAACCATGTTCTAAAATAAGTCGAAAGGTAAGCTGGTATAAATTGGCATGAACTTTCCGGACAACCCAATACAATCACATCATCAAAATCTCAAAAGGTACAGCATAATGCCTAATTAATTCAAAACAATGTCAATAAATAAGAATTCTAATACAATTTAATCTAAATGCTAAAGGGTTAAGGCTAATAAGATTTTGAGTGGCTATATCTGATTTTTGAAGTAAATAGGGACAATGAAGACAAAACAGATTTAAGGGCTTGGTTTCACAGTAACACGAAAACAATAGTTTATGTGAGTTAGAGCTACAAATATGATTAATAAATAATTCAAGATATCTAATGGTGGAGTGAGAGAAAAGTGACTTCAAAAATTATCAACAACAAACATCATCCCTTCTGATAAAGGTCTGTTGTTTAATACTATTGTAGTTCTTTTATCTCTGTATAAATACTTTAAAGTGACACATCCACAAAACCTGTTCTATGTGTCATCCTTCTCACTAGAAAACAAGAAGAATACAGCAAATGCTTACACTGAAAAGAGCACTTTTCAAATTCAATAACTGAAGAACTTAAAAAAAAAAATTAGATATCTACAAGTTTTACTTCTGCTCCTGATTAACAATTTGGTTTAAATTATTGCTTTTACATTATTTACATTTGACGGATATTTGTCCTCATCATGTTTGTTGTTAACACAACGTTTCGGCTGATATACTCTCTAGCTTTCATCAGGTGTCTTGGGGAAATAAGATATCTCGTTATCACAGTGTGTTAAAATGAATATTAATTAAATATTTAATAATAATAAAAATAACAACAGCCAACAACATCTTGTTTGTTTGTGAGGGGAATCAGTCTGTAATTGAGATTTGTATAAAATAACTTTCTACAAAACTGATACAGCATGCACAAAATTAAGCCAGTGAAAATGATAACACAAACTACACTAATCAACAAAGTGATTTACATACATTAGCTTGGATTTCCAGATTAGGTAATCGATCTGATTGCTGTTTGGAGAAAGAAAGTATATACAGTTTATTCTGATGACAACCAAAAATGCATGTAAGATTGGTTCAGTGTCCAGGAGCATGCAGGAGAATATTTTGGTCATCTTTGTATATAATTTAAAACATCTCTGGTCAAGTGAGTCTCTTAGTAGGGTTATGGGATACTGTGCTTGTTCATGTAAGTCATTACAAAAGAAAAAAAAAATACAGCAGTTGATTGCATCTCTAGCACATACACACAAACACACACACATATATATATACACACGTAAATTTATATTTAATGTAGGATAAAATTTTTTCGAAAAAAAATTTTATCAATGGCCAGCATATTAAAAAATACCTTTAAAGGTTAGAATTATAAACAACTTATAAATAAGGGCAAACGAAAAAATTTCTAATGCCAAATATGCCGAAAATTGGACATATTGTCCATTACCATATAATTTTTCACAATACGCATGCTACTCGAAAAAAAGCCGACAGAAATTTCTAAAAAATTCCATTATTACCACATCGGACCGATTTCAGGGTTAGTTCGTAAGAACCCTCCCTTTGTCAGTGATAAATGTGGTAAAGAAATAAATGAGATACTTATAAGTTGTATATACACATATATATACAAATACACACAACTACATATGAAAATTCAATGATTTTTCGGTTTGGATTTTAATGAAAATTTATTATGGCAGTAAAATATTTTAATTAATGTATTTTTAAATATACTCTTTGCCTCATACAACTTCCTGTTAATTTCTAGGTCCTGGAACCTTGAAAAATTGAAAAATGCTCATTATTTTATTAATACAAAAAAGTAACTTTCGACCATTTACAGAATGGAAACACACACATTCATTCTCTCAAAATATACATCCATATATTTCTCTCTCTCACACACACTTATGAATAAATTGTAAATAAGTTCCCATTTATGAATTTGATACACAGAGTCTATGATTAAACCATTTGCTTTCTTTCTCTAGGGTCAAATCTGAGAATAGCTCAAATGTTTTCAACTGGACGTTGCCATCACAACAGGATTATGAATTCATATTTGTCCTACAAAAAGGAGGAAGCAGTCATGGACTATTTATAAAAAAATACTCAAGTAACAGTTGCTGATTTTACTAATTTGCATATAAGCACATTTACTTGCAGAACATACAGGAAAAATAAAATATAAAAGACTACACTTACCTGAGTTATTTTCGGTATGAAGAACATAATGAGCGATCCTAAAATGGGGGTGGTGCCAGCGATATGAAATGCAATGTTGTAATTCCTCATTTTATCATATAAAAAGCCTGAAGACAGAGGAAAATAAGCGGTTAATTATTCTAGAAAGTTTGTTTAGTTGCAGAATTGCATTTAAGAAAATAATGTCCCCACCTTCTCCATGTCAACTAATTATATTCTTCAAACGTCCCAAATCATCTTCAAACTGTTACACTTTATGATCAATAAATACCAAGTCTTTCGTCAGAAAAATATCTGATGAATGATCATAATCTTTTTCTACTCTAGGCACAAGGCCCAAAATTTTTGGGGAGGAGGCCAGTCGATTAGATTGACTTTATATATATATATATATATATATATATATCTGTTGAGGCAAGTGAAAATCAAAATCGATCAACATCAATGGAAATTGTGGCTGTGATACCAGTGCCGGTGGCACATAAGAGAACCATCCGAACGTGGCCGTTGCCAGCGCCACCCCGACTGGCCTCCGTGCCGATGGCATGTAAAAAGCACCGTCCGATTGTGGCCATTGCCAGTCTCATCTAGACCCCGTGCCAGTGACATGTAAAAAGCACCATCCGATCGTGGCCATTTGCCAGCCTCGTCTGGCACCTGTGCAGGTGGCACGTAAAAAGCACCCACTACACTCACGGAGTGGTTGGCGTTAGGAAGGGCATCCAGCTGTAGAAACACTGCCAGATCAGACTGGGCCTGGCGCAGCCTACTGGCTTCCCAGACCCCAGTTGAACCGTCCAATCCAAGCTAGCATGGAAAACAGATGTTAAACGATGATGATGATGATGATATATATATATATGTATATATATATATATATATATATATATATATATATATATATATATATACTAGCAGTATCGCCCGCGTTGCTCAGGTTTGTAAGGGAAATAACTATAAAGCATTTTTAGAGAGTTATAGCCAAAAAATAGCAAAAAAATGGAAAAAAAATTATGGTAAATTTTTTTTGAGAGTTAAAAAAGGTGGAGGTGCGTCCCCTAGACGGTCTGTGGTTTGGGTTTCTGATTCTCGACCCCATGTCGAATTTATCGATTTTTTTCAGAACTGGGGGAACTTTTCAAAATTTTCGCTGTGTTAGTTTTGAATTATGACATTGGGCTATGTGTGTGTCAAGTTTCATCAGAATCGGTTGAAAGCCGTGGTCAGGGTGAGGGTACGAGAAAACAGACACACAGAAAACGCACAGACAAACTGCCGTTTATATATAGAGAGATAAGTCAATAACACTATAAAATGGTCAAAAATTTTTCCACAGGAACTTAGTTCAATTTGAAAAATCCACCAGAATGGACAAAAGTGCTAATATATGATATAAGTTTATATGATGTATAAAAAGATGTAATATACAAATAAATATCTGTAAATATAAAACCATCCGAATTTCTGAGTACCTCATTTCTTCTAATATAAAATACCTGTACATCATCTCCAAACCTTCTAATATATATATATATATATATATATATATATATATGTTTCTTTTCTTTTTTGTTTTTGGCAATAAGTTGGTGTTTGCCAAATACTTTAACCACACAGTCACAGTAAAATTGCATAATTCTCTTTCTATTTTACTAAAATATATATTTTTGTTGTATAGCCATAGATTAACTCTGATCAAGCAGACCTATGATCAAAGGCAATCCATCTGTGACCATTCCAGTTATTTTTTCAGGCAGTGTTTTACAATATCCAATCTGTTGTCTTTTTATTTCTAACAGTAAAGCATCGAGGGAGATTTGGTTGCTATTTCCTGTAGGTCAAGTGACCACATAGAGGTTGTTAACTTTACCATCATCATCGTTTAACGTCCGCTTTCCATGCTAGCATGGGTTGGACGATTTTGACTGAGGGCTGGCGAACCAGATGGCTGCACCAGGCTCCAATCTTGATCTGGCAGAGTTTCTACAGCTGGATGCCCTTCCTAATACCAACCACTCCAAGAGTGTAGTGGGTGCTTTTTACATGCCACCAGCATGAGGCCAGTCAGGTGGTACTGGCAATGACCTCGCTCAAATCTTTTTACATGTGCCAGTGAAGCGATGTTGGTAACGATCATGCTCGAATGGTGCCCTTTTACGTGCCATGGGTAAGAAGCCAGTTGGCTGCTCTGGCAATGATCATGCTCAGATGGTGCTCTTTACCATATTTCATTTAATATAGAAATAGAGAACACTAAGGGCAACAGTAACATTAAAAATGAGGAGACAGAGCAATGCAGAGAATAAATGGTTGACATGATCAGATGATAAAAACAGAGGTTTGTTAAATGATTTATTCCAAGGCTTTCAAATGGCTTTGTAGCAGGAATATCTGGCAGTCTCAAACACCAAGTCACTGCCTAGAAATTGAATCTGGATCACTATCTGATGCAAAAGCAACACAGACATGATTTACTGAATTATTGAGGACAACAGCAAAAACCCCTTAAACTTCTTGCAAAACAGGATCTCATAAACCCTTTAGTATTTAAACCGGCCATTTCCGGCCCAAATATTCTACTTGTTTTATGTTCAGGCTGGCCATATTCAGCCTTTCACACCTATCCTACAATGTCATTCTAAAAATAAGCAACCACATTATCAAAATCTTAAAGCTACAAGATAATGCATGATTACTTCAAAACAGTGGGAATCAAAAAGCATTAAATTTGATGGAGTACTCTGAATATTAAAGGGTTAACAATTAGATATTTTGGTGCTGTTTTCTCTTTGAAAGAAATAGCTATAAATAAAACTGTCTCTCTGCTATCTGCCAGTAGTGGTGCACACTTTAAATCAGTCAGCTGTGAGTAGTGTCTACAAGTCAACCAAGAAACACACAATGACAGTTAAACCTTTCGTTACCATATTTATTTTGAGATGCTCTGTGTTTCATTCAATTAATTTTAAATATAACAAAGAATTTAATAAAAGAACTTAGTTATCATTAAGCTAGTGTTGGGAACATAAATTGTGACTAAGGTTTGGTGGAAGATTTTAATTCAAAACTTATGAAAACAAGACATTTGTACTACAGAGCTGTGGTTTTGGCTGAGTTGGTATCAAAAGGGTTAATATTATTGCTGATCCAACAGTGTCTTATAAAAAGCTTTGACCTGTCTAACTCAGTTTAGACATCTTTTTTGTTGATGGTAGGAACAACAATACATTGTTTTTTTCGTTTTTGGATTTGGTTTGCAAGATTCCTTATACGAGTTCGTGTGTTGAAGCATATTCTGTTGTGTCTGGGGAGAGTCATTCTCTTTTAGTACCTTATTATTTAACACACTCACCGGTAAAATTTCCACTTATTTCGTCTTTTTATTTTCCTAAAATTTTCATTGCATCTTGTAACCTTTTCAAAGAGAGTCAAGATTATTGAAAAGGTTGCAAGATGCAACGAAAATAAAAAGACGAAATAAATGGAAATTTTACCGGTGAGTGTGTTAAATAATAAGGTACTAAAAGAGAATGACTCTCCCCAGACACAACAGAATACATTGTTTTGTTTAATGATAAAAATAAATATTTTTGCATTTAAAATCTCAAATGAAACTCAGGTTCTTGCATTCATCAACATCAAAACAACTCGATACCAAATTGCTTTGCTGTTGACAACCCAAATCAGTGAACATCTTATTGTTACACGTTAAACATTTTTTCATAGAATGAAAATTCAAAACTGAGATAAAATTAGATGTCAACTTACCAGCCACTGGGGGTCCACACATCAAAGGGACAGAAAAGAGTCCTAATAGGAAACCAATTGCTTGTGATGCTTTCGATGGGCCAACTATATCAAAGGCTATGGGTCCCAACAAACAGATAAAGATACCATCAAAAATTCCCATACACAAACAAGCACCAATTAACCAATAGAATGATGGTAAAAATGGTATCAACATTGTGACAGTACCAAAACCGAAAAATGCCATTTGCTGTAGGCGAATTCTGCTGATGTTAGGGTGGTCGGCTAGTTTTCCAAATACGAGACGGCTGATACCCGAGGTGATATGTATAGACATCAATATGAATGGAGCTTTCTCAACCGAAAAAAGATCTTGGGTATGTTTTATCTGAAACAAATGAAAAATTTATTTAGTATCATCATCATCATCAGGCGCAGGAGTGGCTGTGTGGTAAGTAGCTTGCTAAACAACCACATGGTTCCGGGTTCAGTCCCACTGCGTGGCATCTTGGGCAAGTGTCTTCTGCTATAGCCCCGGGCCGACCAATGCCTTTTGAGTGGATTTGGTAGACGGAAACTGAAAGAAGCCTGTCGTATATATGTATATATATATATATGTATGTGTGTGTGTGTTTGTGTGTCTGTGTTTGTCCCCCTAGCATTGCCTGACAACCGATGCTGGTATGTTTACGTCCCCGTCACTTAGCGGTTCGGCAAAAGAGACCGATAGAATAAGTACTGGGCTTACAAAGAATAAGTTCCGGGGTCGATTTGCTCGACTAAAGGCAGTGCTCCAGCATGGCCGCAGTCAAATGACTGAAACAAGTAAAAGAGTAAAGAGAGTATCATCATCATTTAATGTCTGTTGTCCATGCTGGCATGGGTTGGACAGTTTGACCAGAGCTGGCAAGCTAGGGAGCTGCACCAGACCCCAGTCTGATTTAGCATAGTTTCTACAGCTGGATGCCCTTCCTAATGTCAACCAATCCGAGAGTGTAACGGGTGCTTTTTACATGCCACTGGCACCGGTGCCAGTTGTGTGACACCAGTATCTGCCACAACTATAGTTTCACTTGGCTTGATGGGTCTTCCTCTCAAGAATGACATATTGCCAAAGGTCCCGGGTCATTTGTCATTGCCTCCGTGAGGCCCAATGCTTGAAAGGTGCTTTTTATGTGCCACCAGCACAGGTGCCAGCTACATGACACCAGATTCAGCCACAACCACCATTTCATGAAGAAATTTTTTAAAATACCGTAAATCCTCGAGTATAGTCCGCCCTAGAGTATAATACGCAGGGGATTTTTTAGGGGGCTGTAACTCTGAAAAACCTAAACCTTGTGTATTAATACGTACCCCTTCTCTAACTTGAGTCAAGGAGGTCTATATAACGTCCTTGGTTTGTAAAAATGAATACAGTAACATCCTTTATTATTATTGTACATATAACATAATGCAAACGTGTAGCTTTTTTGTGCATTTTGTTTGCAGAAAATAAAGAAATAACAGTAATAACATTTAATAAATGTTGCTTACTGCAAGTTACGGATGATTCTTTTGTGATTTCATTGCTTTCAGGCTTAGCTTAAGGTATTTTCACGCCCAACGTCTGAATAAACATTGCCAGACAGCAAATAGAGACTTGAACATTGCTTAGAAAATAATTTTCATTTTTAACCTCGTATATAGTACACATTAGGGATTGGGAAAAAAATGCGGATTATACCTGAGGATTTACAGTAATTATTTTCTTTAAAATCTTACTTTTTTTATTTACATATATTTTGTAACTTCCAAACTGAAATATTTTACCATTCAGTTAACAGGACACAAATAATAGTGTGTGTGTGTGTGTGTGTTTTAAAACATAGCTTTGTTTAAATTGGGTGTTTGTTTAGCAAGATTCTTAATGCTATTTAAGTGGAATAATTAACATTATTTTTTCTGTAAATATATACACTAGTTATAAAACATAGTCAATTCAGCTGTGTCACCTTTCAGTTCCTTCACTGTTTATTACTCAGCTAATTCATAATTCAATTGTTTCATCATTCGTTATTCAGTTGTTTCATACTTCATTATCTAACTGTTTTATTCTTTACTATTCAATCATTTCATCGGTCGTTAGCCGGTCGCTCCGTCGGTCGCCCCGTCGGTCGTTAGCCGGTCGCCCCGTCGGTCGTTAGCCGGTCGCTCCGTCGGTCGTTAGCCGGTCGCTCCGTCGGTCGTTAGCCGGTCGCTCCGTCGGTCGTTAGCCGGTCGCTCCGTCGGTCGTTAGCCGGTCGCTCCGTCGGTCGTTAGCCGGCCGCTAGCCGGTCGCTCCGTCGGTCGTTAGCCGGTCGCTCGCCGGTCGCTCCGTCGGTCGTTAGCCAGTCGCTCCGTCGGTCGTTAGCCGGTCGCTCCGTCGGTCGTTAGCCAGTTGCTTCATCGGTCGTCAGTCAGTTGCTTCATCGGTCGTCAGTCAGTTGCTTCATCGGTCGTCAGTCAGTTGCTTCATCGGTCGTTAGCCAGTTGCTTCATCGGTCGTTAGCCAGTTGTTTCACCGGTCATTAGTCAGTCATTTTCATTATTGTAAAACACGTTTTATTCCATGTGTGTTAAATCAAACTACAACTATTAAATCAGACTTCAATGATAACAAGTTGAGAATAAAACCTCATTAAACAGCTGGATATCAAATGATTTACAAGATAATCATAACCCAGTTGTTTGTCAGGCTGTCATCATCATCATCATCATTTAATGTCTGTTTTCCATGCTGGCATGGGTTGGACAGATCTTACATAAGCTGGCAAGTCAGAAGACTGCAACAGTCTCTTCTGTCTGCTTTGGCATGGTTTTTCACAGTTGGGTGCCCTTCTTAACACCAGCCACTTTTCAGATGGACTGGGTGCTAATTATCTGGAACCAGCAGTAATGAGGTCACCAAGTAACTTGTAAGACAAGACCCCCACGACTGAGGTGGGGAAATAACATTAAGGGCCAGAAAAAAAGGTGTCTTGCAGTAGAGAAGAAACATGGCTGCCTCATGTTGAGAGAGAGAAAAGATGGTGAAGTCGTGATGAAGGATGGCATACCCCAAAGTTAAATGGACAGTAATAGAACATACATACATATATATAGGCAGCGAGCTGGCAGAAACGTTAGCATGCCGGGCGAAATGCGTAGCCGTATTTCATCTGTCGTTACGTTCCGAGTTCAAATTACGCCGAGGTCGACTTTGCCTTTCATCCTTTCGGGGTCGATAAATTAAGTACCAGTTACGCACTGGAGTCGATGTAATCGACTTAATCCGTTTGTCTGTCCTTGTTTGTCCCCTCTGTGTTTAGCCCCTTGTGGGTAGTAAAGAAATATATATATTCATACACAAACATGTACACACGCACACAAACATACACACATACATACACATATATACACACACGGGCATATACATATATATACATACACACAAACATACGCATAAATATACACACAAACATGCACATATATATACACACAAACATATACATACATACACACAAACAGACATATATACACACAAACATATACACATATATATACAGACAAACACACATATATATACAGACAAACATACACATATATATACACACAAACATACACATATATATACACACAAACATATACATACATAAACATATACATACACACAAACATATATATATATATATATATATTTCTTTACTACCCACAAGGGGCTAAACATAGAGGGGACAAACAAGGACAGACAAAGGAATTAAGTCGATTACATCGACCCAGTGTGAAACTGGTACTTTATTTATCGACCCCGAGAGGATGAAAGGCAAAGTCGACCTCGGCGGAATTTGAACTCAGAACGTAACGACAGACGAAATACCACTAAGCATTTCGCCCGGCGCGCTAACGTTTCTGCCAGCTTGCCACCTTACACATACATACATATATACACACAGACACACATACATTTATATACAGATATATCATGTACAGCTTCACTATTTACTAGTTTTGTTAATATTCGCCATGAATTAATTCACTGATTTTTGTCTTGTAAATATTCCAATTGAGAAAAATAACAGGTAAAATAGCTGACAAATATAAGTTAATTACAGATAAGAAAGCTTTTAAATAATTAAAAAAAAACAACCGAGATAATATCATATCTATTTACTTGCTTTAGTGACTTGCGTACAAATGTACTGCATGTGGTTTGTTGTGCTTTGTGGAAATTAATAAAACTGTACACATCTTCCGAAGCCATTGTTGCTTTAGCTTTGACTCAATTCTGATTAAACAAACCTAAAAACGAAAATTCTTTCAGTCACTAACATTCCACCTTTCTGCATAGCTATGACAACATTGTCAAACAACTTTGTCCTCTGAGTTTTATTTGGCTGTTATTTCTAGCTGCTGGAGTAGCCGCACAAAGATGCTGTGTGTCAGATGTCAGATGAGAACAATTAGAGGCAAAAAGTTTTCCGTGTGTAAGGATAGAAAAAGGGAACACAAATCAATGATGATAAACATACATACACACACACAAATGTATGCACGTATCACATATACATAACATGTATTGGGTTGTCCAGAAAGTTGTGCCGATTTTTAAAGGAAAGAAAAAGGTCAATAAATACTTGCCATTACATTTTTAATCAACTAAATATGAACCATTTTGTTGCACAATGCATCTCCATCTTTCCTTTAACTTGAAAATACCCTCTTCCCAGAACTGAGGTGGTTTCATGGCAAAGAATTCATCAAGGTATCTTTTTACGTCATCCAAGGAATTGAAATTTTTACCATTAACACTATTCTGCAGAGACCTGAATAAGTGGAAATCCGAAGGAGCAATATCTGGTGAATATGGAGGGTGGAGTAACACATCCCAGCCGAGCTGCAGCAATTTTTGTCTGGTTCCCAAAGCATCAAGTGCTGAAAATGAATTTTTGTATCTTCCATTTTAAAGGGTTACAGAATTAAGACACGTTATAGGAACATAAACCTTCTTCCACGAAAAGATAGCTTAAACTGTGCTCTAAATGGAGATTTAGTCAAATCCTATTTTATGGACTCAACCATGTTCTAAAATAAGTCGAAAGGTAAGCTGCTATAAATCGGCATGAACTTTCCGGACAACCCAATATAAACACACACAATATGCACACACATAGACAGACACACAGACACATCTCAGTGTTGCAAGTTCTACAGCATAGAAAAGCATAAATATGAGGGTGAGTCAAAAAGTAATGCCATTTTGTTTAGGACAGGTGTAATTACCAACGTAGGAACATGTATCATACATCAAAAATGAACCTGGTCCTTTGTGGGTCACATCCCTACTTCTCAACATAGTCACTGTTTCTCTCAATAGCAATGTTCCACCTTCAAATGAGAGCATGTATCTTTGCCCCGTAAAATTCTGTTGACTGTTCTTTGAGCCACTTCTTCACTTCAGTTTTCACTTCCTCGTCACTGGACTATCATCTCTTCGACCCCATGAAAGAGGGTTTGAGAGGCAAACATTATTCCAGTGACGAGGAAGTGAAAACTGTAGTGAAGAAATGGCTCAAAGAGCAGTCAACAGAATTTTACAAGACAGGGATACATGCTCTCATTAGAAGGTGGAAAAAAATTAAGTAAAAAAAGTAGGAAAATTAATCAAGAATCCTTGTCCAGTACCAGATCAATCCCCAAATCTAATCAGTCTGTGCCAGTTACAAGGCCAAACATCCCTGAAAGTTTCATCCGAAACCATCCAGCGGTTCTTGAGATATCTTGTCCTTGGACAAACAAACAAACATGACTGAAAACAAAACCTCTACTTTAGCGAAGGCGGAGGTAATAATTATAAAGCTGCTAAGTTAATAACAGGTAAAATAGCTGACAAATATAAGTTAATTACAGATAAGAAAGCTGTTAAAAAATTAAAAAAACCAACCGAGATAATATCATATCTATTTACTTGCTTTAGTGACTTGCGTACAAATGTACTACATGTGGTTTGTTGTGTTTTGTGGAAATTAACAAAATGCCACAGGTTTCAGTACACTTGGCTGTCAAAGATAGATGCCAGAATAGATATCAGGATCTATGAGGAAATGTTACCAAAAACAGATTGGTATCCTAATCTGAAGGAGAGCCCTTCTTCATCTGTTTTAACTCTTTGTAGCATCAAACTTCCCTGGGCATGGACACATTGAAACTCCGACGTCTGGCAGCTGACTTGGTAGACACCCATAAAATTATCAACCATCGCACAAACAATAACACTGAGCACCTCTTTAAACTCCACCCATCTAACACCCGTGGACATATTTACAAAGTAAGAAAACAGCACAGCTCCCATGACTTCAGGAAACATTTTTTCATGCTGAGAGTTGCTGAAGCGTGGAACAAACTGCCGACATCGGTTGTTAGTTGTCGGAGCACTGCATCCTTCAAGACTGCCATGCTTCCTGAGATTCGCCAACACTACACTTGATTTTCTCCCCTCCATACACACACAAGCATGCTCACTTTCCAGACATTTCTACATTACTGCATGTACTTTATATGCACTTTCTGACAAGTTGTGGTGCACCTGAGCACTGTATACAATAATTTCATTATTATTATTATTTTAAACCAAGAAACTGGGCCCATGAGCCTGGCTAGGCTTTAAAAGGGTGCATTTATTATTATATTTAAGGTTGATTTGGTAGGTAAAGAATGCCACCAGATACAAAGAAAGTTATGAGGTCACTAAGGGGTCATTTTCCATGGGGAAATATTTTCTTTCAATGTATAAATGATTCAAAATTAATCTTCTGTGACATTCCAAAGAAACAATTACCAGATCGAACAGATTAACAATACAGCTCAATTAACCTACTTAGAAGAAAATATCGTTAGAGACAATCTCAAACTTATCAATTACAATATCGATTCTTTTATTCTGCATAGTGAAACAGTCCAGGAGATGCACTGTACTATTTATTCCTTGTACACATGCAGCATAATGTTTCAGCCTGAAATAGCAGTCAAATATACCTCAAATCACACCATACAATTCTATACAGGATAATATTTAAAAAAAAATTTTTTTTTTATTCTTTTACTCGATTCTCATTTGACTGCAGCCATGCTGGAGCACCACCTTCAAGGGTTATATATTAACATATTATCCCGTATATTTTCGTTCAGAAATGTCTAGTAAATATATATCTGAATGAAAACATACGTTCACTGTACTCCGAGGTATCCGTTGCTTGTTGCTAACCCGAAATATGTTATTCATGATGTCATTCCAGTTTTCTATCATTAACTACCATTTCTATAAGTAACTTCATAATAAAACATAACTGACCCAAAATAATTTAATTATTCTTCCTTATATGCAGATTCAAAATTAATAATAATTAAAAAATTTTCTGCATGGAAATTGACAAAAAATGTGTATGTTAAGTGGTTAATATGGTAGGTGAAGCATATGGTGAAGTTCAGCAGAAATGTGTTGAAAATGAGTGTGTGTGTGTGTGTGTGTGTGTGTGTGTGTGTGTGTGTGTGTGTGTGTGTGCAACATGACAAATTTTTCTGAATTTTTATATTTTATCTGTGAGGTATACTAGCCATCTCAATATGGCTAACCACTAAGGGTGGGTGTTACTGTAGCTAGTAGCCCTAGGAGAACATCGTCTCCAGAAAGTGTGCCTAAAGCCAGCTGGTGACGATGTTCTCCTAGGGCTACTAGCTACAGTAACACTCACCCTTAGTGGTTAGCCATATTGAGATGGCTAGTATACCTCACATTGTCGTTCAGAGATTTATCATTGCTTATATTTTATCCCTTCTCTTTGAAAAGGGGAGTTTTTCCCCCAAAATATTTAAAGGTCATTAAACAACCTGTGTAAGGTAATTCAATGTTTTTAAAGTCATTGCCATCACCTTGTATATTTTGCTTAACTTCTCACCTTCACTGCTCAAAGGATTTTACAAGCATCTCATTTACAAACATGTATGTATATGTAGGTATATATAATATATCAGCGAAAGATGTTGGCAAAAGAAGAACTCCCCTGAATGGGGGAGGGTGATGATGATGATGATGGCAACATATAAGATGTGGGCTAAATGTTTGGTAATGAAAAACAGAAAACAAAAGAACAGAATCATTTTACTACAAGAGTGTGTGTTGTTGTTTGGTCTAGGTCAGCTTTAATCCAGCAGATCCATAATTGAAAGTATTCCAGCCATAATCAGCTCATTTTTTTCTTTTTTTTCTGAACAATAGATGCAGGCATAGCTATGTGATAAGAAGTTTGCTTCCAAACCACTTGTCTCTTGGTTCAGTCCCACTCTGTTGCACCTTGGTCAAGCATCTTTTACTATAGCCTTGGACCAACCAAAGCATTTGTGAGGGAAATTGGATGCAGGATTTGGAAGATAGGAATAATGCCTGGATGTTTACACTATATGCTATGTTGACTTGCATAACAGAAAATACAACATGTGTGTATGTATATGTTTGATAGTGTATATATATAATGTATATATATTGCATTTTCTGGTTTTCAAGTCAAAGTTTTCAGGCCAAAATTTAGTCAACAAAAAAAAAAAAAAAAAAAAAAGTAGGTTGACTTATACACCAAGACATCTTTGGAGGACCAGAAATTCCAAGTGAAATGCAGGATTTGGAAAGATTGTGATGATGTTTGAACACTACATGTTCACATTATGTGCTACCTCAACTTTTAGGATGAAAAATGCAAGAATAAATTTGTTCAATGAGGGTTAACTTAAATAACAACAACAACAACCAGCACTATTACAATAAAAAAATTCCAGTTGTATTAAAATAGACTGCACAATAAATGAGGATTCAGTAGGTAGAAACAGCAAAACTAAACTACCTACACAAGGAAGTGAGGAATGAAAAGTTCCTGGCTTTGGGTAAAAGAAAATACAGGAGGATCAGTTATGATTTTATTCAATATATTCCCGTCTCCGATTCACACACTTATTGCAGCAGCCCTTCAGTTTTTCTAAGTCCTGTAAAAGAGCTCTGAAGGTTGGGCTCCCAATCAGGCCTTTCGCAACACCCTTAAAGCCAGGAACTTTTCGGTACTCCATCATATACGGTACTCCATCATACAATAAAATAACACAGGAAAGAATGTGTAGCAAGGTCTTAGATGATAATCTGGAGAACTGTACCTGTTAGTCATTTCTAGATTTTGTTGCTACCAATCTGCCCAAAGAGAGCTGACTGAAACCACCAAATAAAAAATTTTTGAAAATGGTTAGCATGACATACTTTTATTCAAGCTGGAGATATTTTCTTCATAATGAAATACTTTATTCTATTTACTTCCTCCAGGCTAAACATTAATCAACATCAAGCTAACCATTAATATTCCACATGTTGACGATGATGATAACGGTGATGATGATGATGATGATGATGATGATGATGATGACGACGATGGTGATGAAGATGGTGATGATTCTGCAATGATATAAGAAGACAATTTAGTTCTTTGTTTCTTTTCCAATATTAACGAGTCACGTGACAGGTTGCCATAGTAACATATTACTGTCAGCACTCAAGCAACAGTTGATGAGGACTCGTTAAGATACCACACGGTACAATGAGGTTACTGTCAAAGATAGCAGAAAGGCTAACGATTAATGAAAGAAAACAAAAAATAACAATATTGTTAATTATGAAATAAATGCAATGAAGACATGGTTAAATAATGAAGGATTGTGTCAACGCTAATGAAGATAATGGTTAGAATGATACAAGCAAAAATGTAATTTAAAAAATGGTTTTCTAAATATTTTGTATCATATAAAAAGATACAGTTCATTATTTTCTCACCGTTTCACTGTCCAGTTTTCCATGTTCACATGGGTCAGTTGGAGTTTATTAAGGCATATTTTCTATGGCCAGATGCCCTTCCTGCCACCAACCCTCACCTACATCCAAGTAAGGTAACATTTCCCCATGACCAGACATTTTTATAGACGGTTGGATGCCACTTGAGTAAAGGTGACTCCCGCCCTTTAGCATTTAAACCGGCCATATCCAGTCCATATATTCTACCAGTTTTATGTTGAAACTGGACAGATCCAGCCTCTCACACCTACCCTACAATGTCAATCTAAAAATGAACATTCACATCAAAATCAAGACTATGAGATAAAATGTGGTTAATTTTTTTAAATGTAGATAAATAAGGATTGCAGCGTGGAAGGTGTTTGTAAGCCATTTAAGAAAAACACAAAAGCAGTTTGATTCACTTCAACATTTAAGTTTAATTTGTCAAAATATTTTCGTCGCTTTAAGACCGTGACCTTCTCACTGACAAAAATCCGTGCTGCATCTGAGAAAGTAACAGTTAGTTCGTTATATATATGTATGTATGTGTGTGTGTATGTATGCATGTATGTACGTATGCATGTGTGTATGTATGTATGTATACACACACATACATACACACATCTGTACGTACGTACATGCATGCATACATACATACACACACACATACATACGTACATATATATAATGAACTAATTGTTACTTTCTCAGATGCAGCACGGACTTTGTCAGTGAACAGGTCGCGGATTTTAGCGACGAAAATATTTTGATAAATTAAACTTAAATGTTGAAGTGAATCGAACGGCTTTTGTGTGTTTCTTAAATGGCTTACAAACACCTTCCACGCTGCAATTGTTTTCGTTTCAGCACATGATCTCAGATCAAATCACTTGCTATGCAGGTACATCTCCGTAAATAAGGATTACATTTGATGAATTAACCTGAATGTTATAGGGTTAAGGCAAATTTTCTACAGCTGGATGCTCTTCACGTCACTAACCCTCAACTGTTTCCAAGTAAGGTAACATTTCCCCATGACCAGATAGATTTTCATAGATTGGAACTTAAGGATGATACTTATGTAAAGGTGACTCTCATTTACAACTATCACATGTCAAAACAAGGAGAAAGTAACACATACATGTTTTCCTATCATGCATGTATCAATTTAGTAATTCCTCAGTGGCTTAGGAGTATTTTGACTTCTATTTTCAGCAAAGCAGGTGCTTATGTAGTACCCTAGTATTACTCTTTTACATGTTTCAGTCATTTGACTGAGGCCATGCTGGAGCACTGCCTTTATTCGAGCAACAAATCAACCCCAGGGCTTATTCTTTGTAAGCCTAGTACTTATTCTATCAGTCTCTTTAGCCGAACCACTAAGTTATGGGGACGTAAACACACCAGCATCGGTTGCCACACACACACACATATATATACATATATAGGATGGGCTTCCTTCAGTTTCCGTCTACCAAATCCACTCACAAGGCTTTAGTCGGCCCGAGGCTATAGTAGAAGACACTTGCCCAAGGTGCCACGCAGTGGGACTGAACCCAAAACCACATGGTTGGTAAGCAAGCTACATATTTATATATATATCTTATATACGATTATTAATTTTGCCTATACGGCTTTTATGCTCACGGCCACTAGCATTATTTTTAGAAATAATAGTGTTCTTTTATATTTATACATAAATATATACATATTTATATATATATTGGGTTGTTGCATAATTATTGTGGCTTTTTTTTTAACAAATTTTATTCAACAAAAACAATATTTAACAAAAACATCTTTAAATGACTGTTTGACCATCTGCCAAGGAAATGGGAAACAATAATTGAAGTAGATGCTGAATATGCTCCGGAATAATTATTTAAAGATGTTTTTGTTACATGTTGTTATTGTTTTTATTGAATAAAATTTGTTAAAAAAAGCTGCAATAATTATGCACCAACCCAATATATAAATACATATATATATATATATATATATATATATAATATATATATATATATATATATATATGTACATACACACATGCACATGATAAGCTTCCTTCAGTTTCCTACGAAATCCACTCACAAGGCTTTGGTTGGTCCGAGACTAAAGTAGAAAATGTTTGCCCAAAATGTCACGCGGTAGGACTAAACTTGAAACCATGTAACTGAAAAGCAAACTTCATGCCTATATAAAATTCTGAGACCCCCTTCGGTCACGACACAGACCATGGGATTGCACCTAGAAAGTTATCCTCCCAGGCACAAATCCGGGCAAGGTTGTTTATGGAAGACCAGCAGTCGCCCATGCATACTGGCCTCCCCTCTTCATGCCACTGGTGTTATCCAAGGGAAAGACAAAAGCCTATACAGCTTGGTACCTGTGACATCACAACTCATTTCTACAGCTGAGTGGACTGGACCAATGTGAAATATAGTGTCTTGCTCAAGAACACAACATGCAGCCCAGTCCAGGATTCGAGCTCACAATCTCACAATCGTAAGCTCGACGCTCTAACCACTGAGCCATGCGCCTTCACATATATAAAATTATACTATTTATATCTCTTCTGGTGAGTTCATTATATGTTGGTTAAATTAAAAATTCTGATATATTATTAAAGGTTCTGAACAAAGACAAGTCAACCAGAAATATCCCAGCTGTAGCTAATGAGAGCAAATAATTTATCAGAATACCCTTAATGATAACAGTGGATGATTAGTTTCACTAAAAGAATAGAGGCAAGAGCCATTAGTTGTGAAAATAACATGAACTAAACCGTAATTATATAAGCAAATATATGTTACATGTACTACATATATACACAATCATCATCAATATCATCATTGTTTAACGTCCGTTTTCCATGCTAGCATGGGTTGGATGGTTCAACTGGGGTCTGGGAAGCCAAGAGGCTATGCCAGGCTCCAGTCTGATCTAACAGTGTTTCTAAAGCTGGATGCCCTTCCTAATGCTAACTGCTCTGTGAGTGTAGTTGGTGCTTTTTACGTGCCACCGGCACAGGGGCCAGAGGAGGCTGGAAAACGGCCATGATCGGTTGGTGCTTTTTACTTGTCACTGACATGGACACCAGTCAGGCGGTGCTGGCATCATCCACGTTCGGGTGGTGCTTTTTATGTGCCACCGGCATAGGTATCACAACTACAATTTCCATTTGATTTATATTTTGATGTACTTGACTCAATAGGTCTCCTCAAGCACAGCGGGTCACCCTACAATCCAAGGTTAGCACAGCAGCCGTCCTGCGAACCATGAACTCACTTCATTTGTCAGGTCAAAGCACGTGCTGTGAGTAATTACTCAGAGTAGGCAGTTGGTGAAGTTTATGTAGTAAAACACAGGTGCACGGCTGAGTTGGAGGTAGGTTTACTTCTGCCTTTATAGTGCGTAAAGAAAATGTTGTTGTAGGAATGTACGCAGCATGTGTACTACAGCAGACCTATGCGTAGCTTAAATACTGAGATTGAAAGGCAGGGCATTGCTTAGAAAATATTTTTCATTTTCAACCTCGTATATAGTACGCACTAGGGATTTTGACCTTTAAATTTTGGGGAAAAAATGCTGATTATACTCAAGTATTACGGTACACACACATACACACACATATTTTGCAGACAAGAAAGTAAATTTCAAACACAGTAAAGCTTTAAGAAGTGTAGAGAAAGACTGGGTATTTCACCCTCAGAAGACAGAAGAAACTTGCTAGGCCACCTGCCAGCAATTTTTTTTTTCTGTCTTATCAGGATAAACACCCAATCCTTTTCTGCTGTTCTTACAGCTTTACTAAGTTTGAAATTTACTTTGTCTGCAAAATACCAACCACATTTGATGCTTCTATACATACATGGACATTTAAATTAATGTTTACATAAGTATTTAAATACATTAAAATATTAGGTCACGTTAACTAATTTCTACTCTTAGTCTCCATTCAGGGGAAAATAAATTAACATAATAATGAAAAATAGGCCATTGAACAAGTAAATCTTTTGTCTGGTATAACCTCCCACTGTCCTTGAATATAATTTCTCATACACACACACAGAAGTTTCACCGGTAAAATTGGACTCTCAATTATAATATAACACACGTTTGTAATATGGTTAAATCATAGGACCTGAGAGGCTGAGCAGATGAAGTTAACAGACCTCATATTCAATGATATGCTAATCAAAAAACTTCATCTCGAAAATGTAATAATATCATTGCAATAAAGACAGTGCTTCAGTTAACCATATTTCTGGAGAAGTGAATTATTCTTTTTTTTTTTACTTGTTTCAGTCATTTGATTGTGGCCATGCTGGTGCACTGCTTTTAGTTGAACAAATCAACTCCAGGACCTATTCTTTGTAAGCCTAGTACAAGCAATGATGAGGGGACAAACAGACACACAAATACAAACATATAGACATACGACGGGATTCTTTCAGTTTCTTATTTCTTTATTGCCCACAAGGGGCTAAACATAGAGGGGACAAACAAGGACAAAGGGATTAACTTGATTACATCAACCTCAGTGCATAACTGGTACTTAATTTATTGACCCCGAAAGGATGAAAGGCAAAGTCGACCTTGGCGGAATTTCAACTCAGAACATAACAGCAGACAAAATACCATTAAGCATTTCGCCCGCCGTGCTAATGTTTCTGCCAGCTTGCCGCCTTAGGTTCCTTTCAGTTTCTGTCTACCAAATCCACTCACAAGTCTTTGGTCAGCCAAAGGCTACAATAAAAGAGACTTGCCCAAGGTGCCATGCAGTGGGACTGAACCTGGAACCATGTGGTTGGGAAGCAAGCCTCTTACCACACAGCCACTCCTGCACCTGTTTATTTACTTTTTTGTTTCACCTCATCATCGTCACAATTTTGCATCCATATTCCATGCTGGCAGGAGTCGAACAGTTTGAGAGGATCTGACAAATCAGAGGAGTGTATCGGTCTTCACCAAAACTCTTTTTTAACAAGGTTTCTACGGCTGGAGATCTTGTTTAATGCTAACTACTTTCCCAGTCACTGGTACAAGTGAGTCATCAAGCCGTTTGCAAAAGAAGACCCCTTGATTAGTAAGTTTGTGTGTGTGAGTATATATATACATATACACCTATAATAATACTGGTGTTTTTCTCCGTCACAACATATGAATGAGAAAGGAAGGGGTGATGGCAAACTGGTAGTGGGAGTGTTTCAATTGTGAGTATATGTGTGTGTGTATGTAAAAGGGAGATGTTTGCATGCATGTGTGTGTGCATGTCAAGGAAGTGGGATGGTGAACATTCAATGCTGAAAAAAAAACTCAAACAGCGTTTCAACTTCAAAATACTACAATTAGCCATTGTTTCTGACAGCACGGGACCAGCTAGTGTGTATATATATATATATATATATACACGCACACACAAACACACATATATAATGAAGCACTGGTGCAAAGAGCGTTTAGGTATGAGTAGAATTTAGGTTAGTTGAAATTTGTTCGTCACATATTTCAACTGTTTTTGCCTTTTAGCAGTTGAAAGATGTGAAGCATTTTTCAACTAATCTATATATATATATATATATATATATAGGCTTGGAAGGCCTGGAAGAACGGTGGTAGCAGGGAAGGGTATCAGACTGCCAGAAGGGAAGCTAGGAGACAGGTCTATCTAGCCAGAGGGGAAGCAGATAAGAGAAAATTTGCCAATGTCCTGCGCCGTGAGGATGAAAGACTTGAGGTATTTCGTGTTGCAAGACAGTGTGTGAGAGAGAATCGTGATGTGGTAGGAGAGAAATGTGTTCGCATGGAGGATGGTTCACTTGCGCTAAATGAGGATGCAAAGAGAGAAGCTTGGAGACGCCACTATGAAAGGTTACTGAATGAGGAAAATGAATGGGATAAAGAGAGTCTGCCGAATGTTGACCCTACAGAGGGACCAGCTATCCGAGTTGATAGTTCCGTGGTAGCTAAGGCAATTAGAAGCATGAAGACAGGGAAAGCCCCAGGCCCATCAGGAATTACTGCAGAGATGCTCAAAATATCTGGCAGTGTCGGCTATAACCTAGTCACCCGTATAGTCAACCAGGTGATACACGAAGGAGTCATACCCAATGACTGGTGCAGCAGCATACTAGTCAACTGCTACAAAGGTAAAGGTGATGCCCTAGATACAAATAATTACAGAGGTATCAAGCTGTTGGATCAAGTAATGAAGGTTACGGAGAGGGTCATAGCCCAACTAATTAGAGAGAGAGTTAGTTTAGATGAGATGCAGTTTGGGTTCGTGCCAGGAAAAAGTACCACTGATGCTATATTCCTGGTAAGGCAGCTGCAGGAGAAATACCTAGCCAAAGATAAGCCCCTGTACCTGGCTTTCGTTGACATGGAGAAAGCTTTTGATAGGGTCCCCCGATCCCTTATCTGGTGGTCAATGAGGAAACTAGGGATAGATGAATGGCTGGTGAGGACTGTGCAAGCCATGTACAGAGATGCCGTAAGTAAGGTTAGGGTTGGCAACATGTACACAGAAGAATTCAAAGTAGAGGTTGGGGTCCACCAGGGTTCAGTACTCAGCCCCCTCCTATTTATCATAGTACTCCAGGCAATTACGGAGGAATTCAAGACAGGCTGTCCCTGGGAGCTCCTCTACGCTGACGACCTTGCTCTTATTGCTGAGTCACTATCAGAACTGGAGGAGAAGTTCCAGGTGTGGAAGGAGGGTTTAGAATCAAGGGGCCTTAGAGTCAACCTAGCTAAAACCAAAGTACTAATAAGTAGAAAGGTAGACAATCCACAAATATCTTCAGGAAGATGGCCCTGCTCGATCTGTAGAAAAGGTGTAGGTAGAAACTCTATAAGATGTACCCAGTGTAAGCTATGGACACATAAGAGGTGCAGCAATGTCAAAGGTAGGCTAACTGGGAAGATAATTTTTGTATGTGGCAGATGCTCGGGAGCATTAACCTCCGAAAATCTGCAGAAAACAACTTCCGTCACTTTCCAGGGGGAAAAACTAGAAGTAGTTGATAGCTTCCGTTATCTAGGTGACCAAGTCAGTAGTGGGGGTGGGTGCGCTGAAAGTGTAACTGCTAGAATAAGAATAGCCTGGGCAAAGTTTAGGGAGCCCTTACCTCTGCTGGTGACTAAAGGCCTCTCGCTCAGAGTAAAAGGCAGACTGTATGATGCGTGTGTACGAACAGCCATGCTACATGGCAGCGAAACATGGGCTGTGACTGCTGAGGACATGCGTAAGCTCGTGAGGAATGAAGCCAGTATGCTCCGATGGATGTGTAATGCCAGTGTACATACTCGACAGAGCGTTAGCACCTTGAGAGAAATGTTGTACCTAAGAAGCATCAGTTGTGGTGTGCAAGAGAGACGATTGCGCTGGTATGGTCATGTGGCGAGAATGGATGAAGATAGGTGTGTGAGAAAGTGCCAATCCCTAGCAGTTGAGGGAACCCGTGGAAGAGGTAGACCCAGGAAAACCTGGGACGAGGTGGTGAAGCACGACCTTCGAACTTTAGGCCTCACTGAGGAAATGACCAGAGACCGAGACCTTTGGAAATATTCTGTACGTGAGAAGACCAGGCAGGACAAGTGAGCCCAGCCCACTTATGAATGCCTTTCCTCCCTTGGACACAAAGACCGGTTGAGGCAAGCGAAGTCGATATAGAACCTCATCCGACGACAGACACCCATCCCAACCCCCCATGCTTGCGAAGACATGTTGGGGCAAGCGAAATCGAAATCGAAATCGAAACCGAATTGAACCAGCCAGGATCCCTGGCCTGGTGGTACGTAAAAAGCACTATCCGACTCGGGGCCGTGGCACGTAAAATACTCCAATGCGACCGTACGACAGGCACCCATGCCAACCCCCTTTGCTTGTGAAGACATGTTGGGGCAAGCGAAATCGAAATCGAAATCGAATTGAACCAGCCAGGATCCCTGGTCTGGTGGTACGTAAAAAGCACTATCCGACTCGTGGCCGTGGCACGTAAAATACTCCAATGCGACCGTACGACAGGCACCCTTGCCAACCCCCTTTGCTTGTGAAGACATGTTGGGGCAAGCGAAATCGAAATCGAATTGAACCAGCCAGGATCCCTGGTCTGGTGGTACGTAAAAAGCACTATCCGACTCGTGGCCGATGCCAGCACCGCCTCGACTGGCTTCCGTGCCGGTGGCACATAAAATACACCAATCTGACCGTGGCCGTTGCCAGCCCCGCCTGGCACCTGTGCAGGTGGCACGTAAAAAGCACCCACTACACTCACGGAGTGGTTGGCGTTAGGAAGGGCATCCAGCTGTAGAAACATTGCCAAATTAGACTGGAGCCTGGTGCAGCCTTCTGGCTTCCCAGAACCCCGGTCGAACCGTCCAACCCATGCTAGCATGGAGAACGGACGTTAAACGACGATATATATATATATATATCTCAAAATAAGCAACAAAGATATCCAGAGGTAATGCAGTACCATCGTTTCAGGCAACTCCATGAAACGATCATACTGCATTACCTCTGGATATCCTTTTGCTTATTTTGATTATAATCACCTTACTTTAAAACTGTATGGATAATACCGTATTAAATTCTGGTGCCTCAACTTAAGTAACATATTCATCTGAATCTATCTATCCATATATAGCTATGTGTACCCACTACAGACATTTGTGGCTGTGTGGTAAGAAATTTGCTTCGGAGCCCCATGGCTACAGATTCAGTCCCATTGAGTGGCATCTTGAGCAAGTATCTTCTATTATAATCCTGGGTTGACCAAAGCTTTGTGAGCAATTTGGTAGATGGAAACTGAATGAAGTTCATCATCATCATCATCAACATATATATATATATATATATATATATATATATATATATATGCATGTGTGCATGAATGTTTATGTGTCTTGATATTGTGTGGTAGCTGTAAATGAGTGCCACTGTCACACAAGCGACATCATTCATTTCCGATATTCTGTAAAAACAGGTCTCACTATGGAGAAATATTACCTCATTTGGAAACAAGTGCAGGTTGGTAACAAGAAGAGCATCCAAGTGTAGAAAATCTGCCTCAATAAAACCACATCCGATCCATGCAGGCATGTTCAAATTCCACTGCCTTCAACTTTGCCTTTCAACCTTTCAGGATTGACAAGTACCAGTCATACACTGGGCTTATGTAATCAACTAGCATCTTCCTTCCCATCAAATTACAAGCCTTGTGCCTACTCTCTTTTCTTTTACTCTTTTACTTGTTTCAGTCATTTGACTGCGGCCATGCTGGAGCACCGCCTTTAATCGAGCAACTTGACCCCGGGACTTATTCTTTTGTAAGCCCAGTACTTATTCTATCGGTCTCTTTTGCCGAACCGCTAAGTGACGGGGACATAAACACACCAGCATCGGTTATCAAGCAATGCTAGGGGGACAAACACAGATACACAAACACACACGCACACATATATATATATATACATATATACGATGGGCTTCTTTCAGTTTCTGTCTACCAAATCCACTCACAAGGCTTTGGTCGGCCCGAGGCTATAGTAGAAGACACTTGCCCAAGGTGCCACGCAGTGGGACTGAACCCGGAACCATGTGGTTGGTAAGCAAGCTACTTACCACACAGCTACTCCTGCGCCTATGGTAGAAAAGGTTATCAACTTCGTTATTACTATGTATTTCATAATACATCGTTGTGTAATATTTCTTGTTTCTTTTTTTTAAAACCTAGATATTTATTTATTTAGGGCGAACTGGCTCACAAACCCATGATTGTGACTACATTTCCAAGTTAATTAGATCAGAGATAAAAATCAGGTTTCTCTGTTTGAGACCTGTGTACTCAAGCAATCTATTAATTATGTCATCTTAGCATTTAGTCACTACCTCCTACCCTCTTCCCTCATGTGTGTGTGTGTGTGTGTGTGTGTGTGTGTGTGTGTGTGTGTGTGTGTGTGTGTAAATATGTTCATATTTTATTCTTTTATTTGTTTCAGTCATTTGGCTGCAGCCATGCTGGAGCACTGCCTTAAAGGGTTTTAGTTGGAGAAATTGACCCAGGACTTGTTCTTTGTAAGCCTTACTTATTCTATTGGTCTCTTTTGTCAAACTGCTAAGTTACAGGGATACAAACAAACATACAATGGACTCCTTTCAGTTTCTTATTTCTTTATTGCCCACAAGGGGCTAAACATAGAGGGGACAAACAAGGACAGACAAAGGGATTAAGTCGATTACATCAACCCCAGTGCATAACTGGTACTTAATTTATCGACCTCGAAAGGATGAAAGCTAAAGTCGACCTCGGCGGAATTTGAACTCAGAATGTAATGCCAGATGAAATACCGCTAAGCATTTTGACCAGCGTGCTAACGATTCTGCCAGATCACCACCTTTCAGTTTCTGCCTACTAAATCCACTCACATGGATTTGGTTGGTCTGAGACTATTGTAGAAGACACTTGCCCAAGGTGTCACACAGTGGGACTGAAACTGGAACCATGTGGTTGGGAAGCAAGCTTCTTACCACATAGCTACATATATACATACATACACATATATATACACATACATACATACATACATACATATACATACATACATACATACACATACATACATACATATATACATACACATACATACATACATATATATATACATACATACATATATATATACATACACACATATATATATATACATACACACATATATATATACATACACATACATACATATACATATACATACATACATACACATACATATACATACATACATACACATACATATACATACATACACATACATATACATACATACATACACATACATATACATACATACATACACATACATATACATATATATATATATATATATACACACACACACACACACTTAAGGCACAATATATGGATTTATCTAATCTGGTGATAATCGCAAAAAAGCTCCTTTAGTGGATCAGGCTACAAGCCACTGAGTGAACCAATGCCTGGGGTTGTAATGTAGAGTCCTACGCAGACAAATCTATTATACACTAAAATAAATTATTTTTCCATGATGCTGATGTAGAGAGGGGCAACTGGTTATTGTGGCACTCCATTTGTTACGATGACGAGGGCTCCAGTTGATCCGATCAACGGAACAGCCTGCTCATGAAATTAACGTGCAAGTGGCTGAGCACTCCACAGACACGTGTACCCTTAACGTAGTTCTTGGGGAGATTCAGTGTGACCCAGAGTGGGACAAGGCTGGCCTTTTGAAATACAGGCACAACAGAAACAGGAAGAAAAGGGGAGAGAAAGTTGTGGTGAAAGAGTACAGCAGGGTTTGCCACCATCCCCTGTCGGAGCCTCGTGGAACTTTAGGCGTTTTTTCCTAAATAAACACAACACCCGGTCTGGGAATCGAAACTGATCCTACGACTGTGAGTCAGATGCCCTAATCACTGGGCCATTGCACCTCCACAGTGACTGGTATGCATGGGTGACTGCTGGTCTTCCACAAACAACCTGGATTTGTGCCTTGGAGAGGAACTTTCTAGGTGTAATCCAATGATTGTTCATGACCAAAGGGGTTCTTTAGATATTCTTCTATTCCCTTACTTGTTTGCGTTATTTGATTGCAGCCATGCTGGAGCATTGTCTTGAAGCATTTTAGTCGAACAAATCAACCCCAGGACTTATTTAAGCGTAGTATTTATTCTATCAGTCTCTTTTGCTGAACTGCTAAGTTATGGGGATATAAACAGAGTCAGAAAAACACACACATGATATATATATATATATAACAGACTTCTTTCAGTTTTCATCTACCTGTGGCACCTGTACAGGTAATGTTGATCTGGTAGAGGGAGTGAACTTATGTCTATACAAACATTTGATCATTATAAACAAATCATCTGTGTGGTTGTTTGGCAAGAAATTGTCAAACCCTTGTACATTGACTAATGATAGGAGAATCCATTATTATAACCATATATGTGTCAATTACATTGCCAAACTTTCACTCAACCAAAAAGTCGTATTTGTATACAACGTTACAGACAGTCATTAAACTTTATGAGAAAAAGCTTTAGCAAACATGAATTATTCAATTAATACCAAGATAAAAGTATTATATGATAGAAGAATGGAGTACTTTAGTATAAAGTGAAGTCACTAACAGCAAACAATACATTTCCAACCCAGTTCCTACTTAAAATATCATTTAGCAGTGATCAAAAGATTTATAAATACGAGGTACATTTCAGTAGTTTTTAGTCTGCTTCAGAGGAGATATTTATTAACCCCTTGACGCCGGTATTACCTGAAGCATGCGAGACACTGCTCCGGTTTTTTTTTTATCTAATGAATCCACACAAACACACAAGTGCCAATGAGCTCGCGTCTATTTACGTTCACCGTTACAATAACATAGCATCATACATTCACGTCTACTGGTTTATGAAAACGAACTATGTGAAGCTATTTATCATAGTGCTAGTGCATGTATATACAGCTGGTCTCTCTCTCTCTCTGAACTCTCTTCTAGCATCCAACAAAGGACTATGTCCAAAGTGTTATACTCTCACTAGAAAACTTTTTTATCCTTCATTGAGAATTAGCCAAATAATATTAACTGTAAGCATTCCAGTCCACTCTGTAAAAGGTATCCAGCTATGAAAACCATGCCAAAACAGCACCCCCCCCCTGTTGTGGTGGTGCCACATAAAAACCACCCAGTCTTCTCTGTAAAGTGGTTGGTGTCTGGAAGGGCAGTGGAGCTTGGTGCAGTACTCCGGCTTGTCAGCTCCTGTCAAACCATCCAACCATGTCAGCATGTCAGTATGATGAAGATGATGCCTTGGACATTTGTTCTTTTGTATTTGATATGCAATACTAAGAAATGGCTGGATTAAAGTTGAAATTTGTCTTTATATTTAAGATGTCATCCAATGGAAATGCTGACATTGGTTTTAAAGGATTTCAGACATCAGTTATGAAAGTTGTCAAGGAATAACGTGAATTATATTAAATGTGTTTGGAGATCTCGAGCCAAGGATCTAGCAAGTAAGGTTCATGCAAAGAATCTAGTTGAAAGGATGACAGTCAACAAAGAAACATCTATTGTGTATCACGATACTGGTTGGTTATATAAGATATAATTGTGTGCCGCTGTATTGACTGTGATTATAGATACAGTGGTACATTCTGATAAAAACAACAGAAGTGATGAAGAAGATCTGAGATGAAGACAAAGTAGACGTAGCTGAAAGATTTAATCTTGATTAATTAAGAGAGATCGACATTCTTTCATGATGGAACCTGAGATAAAAAAATCTTTAGTTGAGGCCTGAAAAGATTACACAGGGAATGATCTAAGGATATGAAACAACTTCACTTGGACGAAAGGTTTAAAAAGATTTCCCAATAAGAATGTGTACCAAAGTCTTAAGCCAACATCCAAAAATTCTGAGCCTTCAAATTCAAGTGCTGCCATTTTCTAAATACTCTCTCTCTCTCTTTTACTTGTTTCAGTCATTTGACTGCGGCCATGCTGGAGCACCACCTTTAATCGAGCAACTCGACCCTGGGACTTATTCTTTGTAAGCCCAGTACTTATTCTATCGGTCTCTTTTGCCGAACCGCTAAGTGACGGGGACATAAACACACCAGCATCGGGGGACAAACACAGACACACAAACACACACGCACATATATATATATATATATACACACACATATATGACAGGCTTCTTTCAGTTTCCGTCTACCAAATCCACTCACAAGGCTTTGGTCAGCCAGAGGCTATAGCAGAAGACACTTGCCCAAGATGCCATGTAGTAGGACTGAACCCGGAAGCATGTGGTTGGTAAGCAAGCTACTTACCACACAGCCACTCCTGCGCCTATACATACAGAAATGCTCATTTCTGAACAAGTTCTTGCAGCTATCAATTTCCAGATATTTGCAGTTAACTCTACAGTACCTGGTTTATGTAATTAAATAATTTAATTCACTTTTAATACAACTATTTCATTAATACAGACCGTATTCATAAACCTGTGCCGCAGTCATCTTCAGCATCAGGTAATTCATTTAATCATTTAATATTAAAGTTTCTAATGGTACAAGGTACTATAGGGATATTTAATTGCTCAGTGGTGTGGTATTATCACATGGTCTCTTTGGTCTGTAAAAACTGATAACCTAGAAAGACTTTGGAATAAAAAATTCCTGAAAATAAGTGTACCAGTTTCTGCACAATAAAACTTTCGTTTTTGCACAATAAATCTGTATTCATATATCTCTCTTATTTCAGATGAGGAAGCCATATATTCATCTCTTTGGCAAGACACTTGCTCCTCTCCCTCCATCATACTATCATATCTCTCAATATTGTATTCCACTCAGATGAGGGGTTTTGCCTTGCAGGTACATGGTCACCCCCCACCAGTGGTGGTGGCACAAAAAGAAGCAAAAAAAGTACCCAGTACACTCTGTGAAGTGGTTGATGTTAGAAAGGGAATTTAGCAATGGAAACCATTCCTAAGCAGATATGGGAGCTCAGCAAAGCCCTCTGGCTCGTCAGTTCGTGTTGGACTGTCCAACCAACACCAACATGGAAAAAGGGACATTAAATGATGATGATGATAGTAAATTTTTGAAATTAAAAAAACTCCCCAAAAATACATCTTTAGTTTTCAATTAAAAAGAAAAAAAAAACAAAGAATAAAAAAAATTATCTGAAGAAATTTAGATATTTGTTCTTTTTATAGGCTAGTACTTACCAAATGAACAAACGGCACAAAATAACCAAACAAAGAAATGCCACAAGACAGCGCCCATATCACATAACCTTTGTTCTTCCATATATCCACATTGAGGTATTTTTTAGTCCAAGAGCAGCAATCATGCACATGTTCATATATACTCTCACTTGACAATGTTAGTTGGCTCATAGCAGTTTCTTTTACTAACACCGGTTTCCAGGTCAAAGCACAAAATACCATCGTTGCCTCTAATCCACTCAAAATTAACAGAGTATTCTTTAACTGTACTCTCTCAATAAGAACTGGTAGAATCTGAGAGAAACTAACTGAAAATAAAGCACTTCCAAAAGACACCAAACCATTCACAAGACCCATTTTCTTTTTGAAGTAATGTCCAAGGATGACAAGTGATGGAGAATAGATAAAAGCTCCGCCAACACCTATTAAGATGCCATAAGTTAGGTAAAGCAGTTCTAATTTGGTTACAAAAGCACTAGACAACAAACCGACAGTGGAAAGTAATGCTCCGAAACATCCAACTTTTCTGATTCCAATTCTGTCTGCAAGGATGCTTGCAAATATAGACATGAGAAAAGTCATTCCAATTGTAACAGATCCGACCCAGGCTGGAATTAAAATGGAAAGTAAGAACGATTACAATAACATCTTCCAACGCAAAGAAATAACTGGATAAAATGGTACATTTTAAGGACTAGCAAAAACATCTTGAATAAAAATAACATTTTGTTTAAAAAAAATAATAGTTAGTTAGTTAATTTTTTGGTTCAAAAAGCAAAAAGCAAGGCCATGTAGGGGGACATGGAGTTATGTACAGGGTGGTGTTCATGTAAAGAGTTCAGGCCACTTGTGGTTAAGGGAGACTTTGAACCAAGCGGTCGTCGGCATCTTCACCATCTCGTCCGGCAGCTTATTCCACGGATCCGCAACCCGGACGGAGAAAGCCCCTCTCCTTCGATTGAGATGAAATCGTCGCAGATAGAGCTTTTCGAAATGACCCCGCAGCCGACGCTCTGGAGCAGGAGTGAAGAACAGCTCTTTCGAGAGGTTACACTTTCCGCTTATGATGTTGTGAGCAAGAATGAGATCACCCCGGCGTCGGCGTTTTTCTAAATAAGAAGTACCCATGCCGGTACTGCATAAAAGCACCCAGTACATGCTGTGAAATGGTTGGTGCTAGGAAGGGCATCCAGCCATAGAAATCATGCCAAAACAGACATGGAGCGTGGGTGGCTCTTCAGCTAACCAGCTCCTGTCAAACAGTCCAATCCATGCCAGCATGGAGAACAGGCATTAAGTGATGATGATGATGATGATGATGACATTCATATATATGTGTGCATGTGTGTCTGTGTGTCCTCGTTCCCTTGATGTTGCATGACAGTTGTAAATGAGCATTATGATCAGTGCTTGGAAACTGGTAAAGTTGACAAGAGAAAGAGTATTTGAAAATCTGCCAGAAAAATTCCCATCTAACCCAGGGCTGGGCTATGACACATCGAGGCCCTAAGCACTTAAAAGATTTTAGTGCCCCCATAAAAGATTATGTAATTCAAAATATAAACAATAACAAACCATAAAATAATTTTTTAGTTTTCGAAACGAAACAAAACAGTAAGAGGGAAAATAATGTTTATTTTTGTATAATTCCACTTTTTTTATATTTGAAAAGTTCCCTCCTACTTTTTTAAATTGCAAAGTCTTTGATCAGATCCTTAAAAATAATCTTAGGTAACACATCTGCATCCATAGTTTGTAGAGATAAAGGCATCGCGAATATTATTTTAGCAAGTTTAAAATGATTTCATTTGTGCAGTAAACTATTTACCATTTCTGTGGCACCCAGCTCCTTCCCTTGATGCCCTAAGCACATGCTTATTTTGCTTAACGGTTAATCCAGTGCTGATCTGACCCATGTGAACATAGAAAAGTGGACATTAACCCTTTCGTTACCGTATTTATCTTGAGATGCTCTGTGTTTCTTTCAATTATTTTAAATATAACAAAGAATTTAGTAAAATAAATTAGTCATCATTAAGCTAGTGTTAGGAACCATAAACTGTGACTAAGATTTGGTGGAAGATTTTAATTCAAAACTTATGAAAACAAGACATTTGTACTACAGAGCTACAACCGGTTTCAGCCGGGTTGATAATGAAAGGGTTAAATGATGTGGATTACATTTTTCTTTTAGCAGCAAGGTTCAATTCAATGATAAGCAGTATTTCATACAGGCTGTTGGTTGACAAATGTTTTCCCTGCAGGATTTCAATTAAACTTTTACGGTACAATTCATACACTCAACAAAATTCATAATCCATAATACAGTTCATTGCACTTTACAGATTATCAATGCACTCAACTTATAATTCCTAACTGCATTGTTTACAATGCTTTATAAATTACTAGCACTATGACCCAGCGTTGCCAGGTCATAGTGCTAGTGCATGCATATACAGCTGCATGCATGCACACATACACGCGAGTACTGTCCAAATCTCCAACCAATCACATACAGCTAGCTGGCATTCAATTGGCATATCAAGTTTCAGGTATTTTGATTGGGTTTTGGATAGAAAATTCATCAAAAAATCACTTCTATTGATTTTTTTAATGGCTTTGCGGGGTGACTGGGGAAATGTAAAGATGTGCACGACCACCCTTGGTCGGTTTTGAATGACCATAGAAAGTGTGAGCCCTCTAACTGAAAAATTGTGGATTTGTATAAAGGACACATACACACAGACATTTTGCTGTTTAAATATATAGAGATATTCAAAGTTTACTACACTTCAGAAATTGCCAAACACACTGACAAGAAATTTTTCTTTGTTGCCATTACTCTTGATCTCATTCACTTCTGTCCCTCCCATTTGCCTCCCCCTCCTCTCACTGTCTCTCTCTCTCTCGCTCATACTTTTACAATATTGTAGAAGATGTACAGTTGTTGCCATGTAAGAATCACAAAGGCTTCTCTGCAGTCTTCATTTACTCTTATTTGTTTTTTAGTCATTTGACTGTGGCCATGCTGGAGCACCGCCTTTAGTCGAGCAAACCGATCTCCAGGACTTATTCTTTGTAAGCCTAGTACTTATTCTATCAGTCTCTTTTACTGAACCGCTAAGTTACAGGGACGCAAACACATCACCATTGGTTGTCAAGCGATGTTGGGAGGACAAACACAAACACACACACACACATATATATATACATATATATGACGGCTTCTTTCAGTTTCTGTCTACCAAATCCACTCACAAGTCTTTGGTCGGCCCAAGGCTATAGTAGAAGACACTTGCCCAAGGTGCCATGCAGTGGGACTGAACACGGAACCATGTGGTTGGTAAGCAAGCTACTTACCATACAGCCACTCCTACGCCTATATTTGATTGCTTTTCTTCTTTAAAATAAGGAAGAAATTTATGTTAACAAGAACAGATCATGGCCACAATTCCCTTTGGTTCTTATTCTTGGAGTCTGTTCTCATTAATACTGAGACAAAAATGGCATTGGATCTTAACTGTTGCGCTACTGGTGTTGCTGTCGTTTAGCCCCAGGCCACCCATGATCAAAAGCATTCCAGTTATGATTATTGCTTCTTTTTGAAAGACATATCTAAAACAACAATATCCAATGTGACCTTACTTTTATTTTTAAATGATTTGAGGGAGATTTGGTTACTTTTGAAAGACTATTGGAAGATTCCCTTGTCCCCCAACACTGGTTTTTATTGTCTTTGTTTTTGCATTATTTTTTGTGAATTAGTGCCATTATCTTTTCTGAAATAGAGTCAGATTCTTGGCTTTGACAGAAGCTAAGCATCCAACTGATTCATAAAAGTTGAGAATCAATTTAAATTTTGAATTGCAAGAATTAGTAAATGTCTGAAATGTTTTAAAGATATTTTAATTCATGGCAAGTATCAAACAGATTCAGAACTATCACCTTCCATCCAAATACAAAAGAATATGTTCCAGTCACCCACATGAATCAAAGTCATTGATTTCAGATTTTTGGGAGAAGGCCAGCAATTTCAGGAGATGGGCCAAATCAAATACATCGACTCCAGTGTTCAAATGGTACTTAATTAATCAAACTCAAAAGGACAAAGGCAAGGTTGACCTCAGCAGAATTTGAACTCAAAACAAAAAAAGGATGAAATCATCATCATCGTTTAACGTCTGTTTTCTGCGCTAGCATGGGTTGGACAGTTCAACCGGGGTCTGGGAAGCCAGGAGGCTGCACCAGGCTCCAGTCTGATCTGGCAGTGTTTCTACAGCTGGATGCCCTTCCTAACGCCAACCACTGTGAGTGTAGTGGGTGCTTTTTACATGCCACCGGCACAGGTGCCAGGGAGTCTGGCAGCGGCCACGATCGGTTGGTGCTTTTAACGTGCCACCGGCACGGAAGCCAGTCAAGGCGGTGCTGGCATCGGCCACGTTCGGATGGTGTTTTTTACGTGCCACCAGCATGGAAGCCAGTCAAGGCGGCACTGGCATCGGCCACATTCGGATGGTGCTTTTTATGTGCCACCGGCACAGGTATCACAACTACTATTTCCATTCATATTTATTTCGATGTTCATGTACTTGACTCAACAGGTCTCCTCAAGCACAGCAGGTTGTTCTGAAATCCAAGGTACTTTGAATGGGCAGGGGCTAAGATTTTACCTGACGTGCTAACAGTTCAGCCAGCTTGCCACCTTATTAATTAGAATCACAGTGATCTGGACAAAGACTGACAATGTTTAGGCCAACAAAAGACAGCATTTGGTAATCAACCCACCACTTGCAGAAAATTTGCTGATAAACACATTTTGTTACACTTTATACATTGTGAAGCGATAACCTGAGACAGAAAGCAAGACAAATATTGTCTATTGTGAGGGTTTTTTTTTTCTTAAACATATGGTGTGAGAAGATATAAAAATTCTAATATTTCGACTGAATAAACAGATGGAAATAAACATAACACAGGGATTAATGTGATATAAAAGCTTGCTTAACAATGGGAACATCATCATTTAATGCCCAATTCCATGCTGGCATGGGTTGGATGGTTTGACAGGAGCTGGCTAGGCAGAAGACTACACCAGGCTTCGGGTGTCTGTTATGGCATAGTTTTTTATGGCTAGATGCCCTTCATAGCACCAACCACTCCACAGAGTAGACAGAATGCTTTTTACGTGGCATCAATTAATAATTAGGTGTAGGAGTGGCTGTGTGGTAAGTAGCTTGCTTACTAACCACATGGTTCTGGGATCAGTCCCAATGCGTGGCACCTTGGGCAAGTGTCTTCTGCTATAGCCTCGGGCTGACCAAAGCCTTGTGAGTGGATTTGGTAGATGGAAACTGAAAGAAGGCCGTCGTATATATGTGTGTGTGTATGTTTGTGTCTGTGTTTGTCCTCCCCAACATTGCTTGACAACCAATGCTGGTGTTTTTACGTCCCCATAACTTAGCGGTTTGGCAAAAAAGAGATCGATAGAATAAGTACTAGGCTTACAAAGAATAAGTCCTGGGGCCGATTTGCTCGACTAAAAAGCGGTGCTCCAGCATGGCCACAGTCAAATGACTGAAACAAGTAAAAGAGTAAAATAGTAAAAGAGTAAAATAGTAAAAGAGTAATGGTCTTGATTATAATTACAAGATACTAAACAACCATATCAAATCTCACGCTTTATTCCAACGCAAAACATCTGAAATAAAATCCTTGCTGAACCACATTTGGATCAGCCTCAGCCATAAAAAAAAGAAAAAAATTAAAAAACAAACAAAAAGAAAACTCAGACATTTAATGATTTGTTTTCTTAAATTAAATTTCCAATAACTATCACTGGTGTCACCGAACAATCGCAAAACTGCAAAACATTTTCTGTTTTCAACAACATCCCATTTATATTCCATGCATCCAATCCTGTGTCAGTTGAGAAGACCCGGTCAGGAAAAGACAGCCGATATGTTATCTTATATTTCATCACAAACAAGTGACACTTTCGCTTGCAAGTCTTCTCCATAAAGACTGATAATATATATTAAACAAAAAACAAAAAAATGATGTCTGTCGAGATTACATTACAAGTGATGGGGGTGGATGGTAGTTGATCTACATTCAGAGAGGGTTGACAAGGAATTAACAGATGTTTGTTATCAGGAATGTGGTAAGAGCAACCACTACTACCATCACCAGTACCACTAATAATAATAATAATAACCCTTTCTAGTGGGTTGTCCGGAAAGTTCCTGCCGATTTATAGTAGCTTACCTTTCGACTTATTTTAGAACATGGTTGAGTCCATAAAATAGGATTTGACTACACCTCCATTTAGAGCACAGTTAAAGCTATCTTTTCGTGGAAGAAGGTTCATGTTCCTATAACCTGTTAATTTTGTAACCCTTTAAAATGGAAGATACAAAAGTTCATTTTCGGCATTTGATGCTTTGGGAACCAGACAAAAATTGCTGCAGCTCGGCTGGGATGTGTTACCCCACCCTCCATATTTACCAGATATTGCTCCTTCGGATTTACACTTATTCAGGTCTCTGCAGAATAGTCTTAATGGCAAAAATATCAATTCCTTGGATGACGTAAAAAGATACCTTGATGAATTCTTTGCCATGAAACCACCTCAATTCTGGGAAGAGGGTATCTTCAAGTTAAAGGAAAGATGGAGACGCATTGTGCAACAAATTGGTTCATATTTGGTTGATTAAAAATGTAATGGCAAGTATTTATTGACCTTTTTCTTTCCTTTAAAAATCGGCACGAACTTTCCGGACAACCCAATACTAGAGGCACAAGGCCTGAAATTTGGTGGGTTGGGGGGACTAGTCGATTATATTGATCCCAGCATTCAACCAGTAATTATTTTATAAACCCTGAAGGGATAAAATTCAAAGTTGACCTCAGTAGAATTTGAACTCAGAATGTAAAGACTGATGAAATGCCATTAAGCATTTTGCCCAGCGTGCTAATGATTCTGCCAGCTCACCACCTTAATGATAAAATAAAGATAAAAATAATTGTTTCTAATATAGGTACAAGGCCCCACATTTTTGTTTTTAGTGAAGGGTTCTAGTCATGCTCAACTGGTACTCATTTTATTGTCCCTGAGGGGATAAAAGGCAAAATCAACCTTGGCGCAATTTAAACTGAACTCAGCAGGATTTGAACTCAGAATGTAAAGGATGAAATGCCACTAAGCATTTTGCCCAGTGTGCTAACAATTCTGCCAACTCATTATGTTACTACTACTATGATGACGCCACCGCCTACTACTAATAATAATAATCCATTCTACTATAGGCACACAGTCTGGAATTTGTGGGGAAGGGTACAGTTTATTATATTGACCCAAGTGCTCAACTGGTACTTATTTTATTGACCCCAAGAGGATGAAAAGCAAAGTTGACCTCAGTGGAATTTGAGCTTCTAACACGAAGACAAATGGAATGCTAAGCATTTCACCCGACATACCAGCTCATCACATTAATAATAATAATAATAATAACCTGAGACCCCCTTCAGTCACGACACTGACCTTGGGATTGCACCTAGAAAGTTACCCTCCCAGGCACAAGTCCGGGCAAGGTTGTTTATGGAAGGCCAGCAGTCACCCACGCTACCGATGTTATCCAAGGGAAAAGCAAAGGCTGATACAGCTTGGCATGTGTGACGTTGCAACTCATTTCTTCAGCTGAGAGAATTGGAGCAAAGTGAAATAAAGTGTCTTGCTCAAGAAAACAACATGCAGCCCGGTCCAAGATTCGAGCTCACAACCTCACGATCATAAGCTCAACACTCTAACCACTGAGCTACGCGCCTTCACAATAATAATGATAATAATAATAATAATAATCTAAATTTGATTTAATTATCAATTATTCAATTCAATTAAAACATTTTAAGTGGATGGATCAGAAAGTTACACTTGTTATCATATCTCCATTTAAAAAACAAAGGAGCAACAGAAACATATGGTAACATTTGGAGAAATCTCAGATACTATGGCTGTGTACAGTTCTTAAAAGAGAATATATCAAACAAAATTACACACCAAAGCGTTGTTATCAGCACAGAGAATAATTTGAATAAGTGGCTTTGTTTAAAAGAACAACAACTACAGCAAACAAAATGTTCTATATTTATAATTTTTTAAAAATCAAGGTCTATGGCTTTATTTCATAGAATTGGCAGCTTAGCTTAGGATATTTTCAGTTATACATTTTATCATCATCATCATTTAACATCCGCTTTCCATGCTAGCATGGGTTGGACGATTTGACTGAGGACTGGCGAACCAGATGGCTGCATCAGGCTCCAATCTGATCTGACAGTTTCTACAGCTGGATGCCCTTCCTAACGCTAACCACTCCAAAAGTGTAGTGGGTGCTGGTCATTTAACATACTTTGTAAGATATTCATGTTGCATAATGAAATACCATGTGCCTACAAGTCATTAACACAAACTTTTGTCACTCACCCGTCAACTCTTGTCCTTGACAAGTTTATTAAAAAGAATATTATTACACTTTGTCATCAGCAAATCATTTGATTATCTATGAAATAAAGCCATAGACCTTGATTTTTTAAAATTATAAATATAGAACATTTTGTTTGCTGTGGTTGTGGTTCTTTTAAACAAAGCCAAATCAAATGATTTACTGATGACAAAGTGTAATAATATTCTTTTTAATAAACTTGTCAAGGACAAGAGTTGACGGGTGAGTGACAAAGAAAAGTTTGTGTTAATAACTTGTAGGCACATGGTATTTCATTACGCAACATGAATATCTTACAAAGTATGTTAAATGTCTTCATAAGTCAATACCCTATACTACTGTGTTAGCAGTGCACTTAAATCATGCGTTAAGGTCATCTCTTCAGATTTTCTAGAGAAATCATAACCAGCAATGGTTTTGTTATTATGTTTCATATCCAACAGGTCAGAGGTAACTCCATACTCTCTCTTTTACTTGTTTCAGTCGTTTAACTGCGGCCACGCTGGAGCACCGCCTTTAGTCGAGCAAATCGACTCCAGGATTTATTCTTTGTAAGCCTGTTACTTATTCTACTGGTCTTTTTTGCCAAACCGCTAAGTTATGGGGGACGTAAACACACCAGCATCGGTTGTCAAGCAATGCTAGGGGGACAAATAAGTCAACTTACGGTTAAGCAATGTAGACATTGGCTATAGCCACCCAAAAAGTGATAAAAGTCTTTTTCTTTGGTACAGAATTCCTTCATATAAAACCAAATTCAATGAATGGCACCCATGCCAGTGGAGCGCTAAACAGCTCCATCTGAGCGGGATCACTGGCAGAGCAGCTGTCTAGCTTCCATGCTGGTGGCACGTAAAAAGCACCATTTGAGTGTGATCGTTACCAGCGTCACCTTACTGGCACTTGTGCCGGTAACACGTGAACAAAACATTCGAGCGAGGTCGTAGCCAGTGCCGCTGGACTGACTCCTGTGTAGGTAGCACATAAAAAACACTATTTGAGCATGGCTATTGCCAGTACCACCAGACTGGCCCTCATGCCGGTGGCATGTAAAAGCACCCACTACACTCTCGGAGTGGTTAGTGTTAGGAAGGGCATCCAGCTGTAGAAATTCTGTCAGATCAGATTGGAGCCTGATGCAGCCATCTGGTATGCCAGTCCTCAGTCAAATCGTCCAACCCATGCTAGCATGGAAAGCGGACGTTAAATGATGATGATGAAACAAATAAATTGTCTGATGCTCCAAATTGATGTCATAATTTTCTTTTTACCCCCATCCACGCATTCTCCCCATTTTGTGTACGGGCGTTGTTATTTGTCAGATCTACAAAGTTCTCCTAATGCACTATCACTTCATGAGTGTACATACCATTATTTATGTACGAGAACCTAATTATCTACCCCAGTTGTTATTTCCCCCTTTAATCTTTATTTATTTTTTTAAACACCATATATATTTCTTTATTGCCCACAAGGGGCTAAACACAGAGGGGACAAACAAAGACAGACAAACGGATTAAGTCGATTATATCGACCCCAGTGCATAACTGGTACTTATTTAATCGGCCCCGTAAGGATGAAAGGCAAAGCCGACCTCGGCGGAATTTGAACCCAGAATGTAACAGCAGACAAAATACGGCTAAGCATTTCTTCCGGCGTGCTAACGTTTCTGCCAGCTCGCCGCCTTGAAACACCATATGCTGAACACGCCTTTTTAAACACCATATGCTGAACGATTACCAAAAAGTTTTTCAGAAAATCTGAAAAAAATGACCTTAACTAATGAAGAGTCGATTCTGGCTCTACTGAAACCATGGAGACTCGAGATGTTGAAAGAGCAGTGGGCATGTTAATGAGGTTTTAGCTTTTTTTTTTTTTTTAGAAATTTTAAAAGGGAACAGATTAGATTACCACTCACAGCTTTGGTCTCTTAACTCATCCTGTCTTACAGAAGAAATTGAAGGATTAGGGTGGCCCTGGTTGGTGGATTTGCTGATGTGAAGTGAGCGTAGATGTTTCTGTACTTGATGTTTGGTGGGAAGACACGAACATGGTGGGGAAGAAATGGTATGGAATGGTAAAGCAGACGGCAAATAGGGAATAATTTTCCCTGTTTTTTACTCATTTCAGTCACTGGACTGTGGTCATACTGGGGCACCACCTTGAAGGGTTTTAGTCAAACAAATAAAATCCAGTAACTGTTTTTTAAATCTTGTACTTATTCTATAAGCTCTGTTTAGCTGAACTACAAAGTTATGGGGATATAAACAACCCAACACTGGTTGTCAAGGTATGGTGGGTGATAAACACAAACAGACAAACTCAGTTTTCATCCACCAAATTTATTCACAAGGATTTTGTTGGTACAGGGCTATAGTAAAAGACACTTGCCCAAGGTTCCATGCAGTGGGACTGAACCCACAACTACATGGTTGCAAAGCAAACTTCTTAACCACACAGCCATGCCTATGCCAATGGGTTTCTCTATATTCCTTTTCCATCCTTTGGAAGCAATGTGGCTGATGTGGGTGTCATGTGATTAGCACCCGAGCCAGTGTTGCGTGACCAGCACCCGAGCCAGTGTCGCGTGACCAGCACCCGAGCCAGTGTCGCGTGACCAGCACCCGAGCCAGTGTCGCGTGACCAGCACCCGAGCCAGTGTCGCGTGACCAGCACCCGAGCCAGTGTCGCATGACCAGCACCCGAGCCATGTCGCGTGACCAGCACCCGAGCCATGTCGCGTGACCAGCACCCGAGCCAGTGTCGCGTGACCAGCGCCGAGCCAGTGTCGCGTGACCAGCGCCGAGCCAGTGTCGCGTGACCAGCGCCCGAGCCAGTGTCGCGTGACCAGCACCCGAGCCATGTCGCGTGACCAGCACCCGAGCCAGTGTCGCGTGACCAGCACCCGAGCCAGTGTCGCGTGACCAGCACCCGAGCCAGTGTCGCGTGACCAGCGCCCGAGCCAGTGTCGCGTGACCAGCGCCCGAGCCAGTGTCGCGTGACCAGCACCCGAGCCAGTGTCGCGTGACCAGCACCCGAGCCAGTGTCGCGTGACCAGCACCCAAGCCAGTGTCGCGTGACCAGCACCCGAGCCAGTGTCGCGTGACCAGCACCCAAGCCAGTGTCGCGTGACCAGCACCCGAGCCAGTGTCGCGTGACCAGCGCCCGAGCCAGTGTCGCGTGACCAGCGCCCGAGCCAGTGTCGCGTGACCAGCACCCGAGCCAGTGTCGCGTGACCAGCACCCGAGCCAGTGTCGCGTGACCAGCACCCAAGCCAGTGTTGCGTGACCAGCACCCGAGCCAGTGTTGCATGACTAGCACCTGAGCCAGTGTTGCGTGACTAGCACCTGAGCCAGTGTTGCATGACTAGCACCTGAGCCAGTGTTGCGTGACTAGCACCTGAGCCAGTGTTGCGTGACTAGCAGGTTTCTAGCACTGGATCACATGGAGGAAATGACAAACAACAACATGCCATGCTGGAGTAGAAGACCCGTCAAGCCATGTGTAATCATAGTTGTAGCAGATACTGGTGTTATGCAACTGACACCCATGTAAAAGCACCCATTACACTCTTGGAGTGGTGGGCGTTAACAAGGACAACCAGCTGTAGAAACTATGCCAAAATGGACTGGAGTCTGGTGCAAGACTTCAGCTTACCAGTTCTGATCAAATCATCCAACCTATGCCAGCATGGACAATGGGCATTAAATGATGATGATGTCTGCAAAGATGACCAAGACTTCCACATCAAAAAAACCCTTCATGGTTAAAATGACCATATCCGGCCTAAAATGTTCTTGTTGTTTTATGTTCAAATTGACCAGATCAGGCCTCTCACACCTACCCAACAGTGTCATTCAAACCATAAACCATCGTATCATTGAAATCTGAAAGCTCTGAGATAATGCATGATTATATTTCAAAGGGCGGTGAGCTGGCAGAAACGTTAGCACGCCGGGCGAAATGCGTAGCTGTATTTCGTCTGTTGTTACGTTCCAAGTTCAAATTCCGCCGAGGTCGACTTTGCCTTTCATCCTTTCGGGACCGATAAATTAAGTACCAGTTACGCATTGGGGTTGATATAATCGACAATCCATTTGTCTGTCCTTGTTTGTTCCCTCTGTGTTTAGCCCCTTGTGGGTAGTAAAGGAATAGGTATGTCGTCTGCCGCTACGCTCCGAGTTCAAATTCTGCCGAGGTCAGCTTTGCCTTTCATCCTTTCGGGACCGATAAATTAAGTACCAGTTACGCATTGGGGTTGATATAATCGACAATCCATTTGTCTGTCCTTGTTTGTTCCCTCTGTGTTTAGCCCCTTGTGGGTAGTAAAGGAATAGGTATGTCGTCTGCCGCTACGCTCCGAGTTCAAATTCTGCCGAGGTCAGCTTTGCCTTTCATCCTTTCGGGACCGATAAATTAAGTACCAGTTACGCATTGGGGTCGATATAATCGACTTAATCCATTTGTCTGTCCTTGTTTGTCCCCTTTGTGTTTAGCCCCTTGTGGGTAGTAAAGAAATATATATTTCAAAGCAATGTGAATGGTTAAGCATTACCTTTGACAGAGTAATCTAAATGCTAAAAGGCTGAAGAGTATCAACAGTGTAAAGTGCAACAATGCAGGCAAATAAAGACTTGTGTCTCTTCTCCTCATTGCGACATCTTTCATGTGCCCTCACAAATTAAACAAAATCCAAAATGGTAGAATTTCCTTGTAACAGAGCCACAGTGTACCTTGGCAGCTATAATGGAAAGTTCACTCGTTTTCAGGTTTTTATTCTTTTCATTTACTTGTTCCAGTCATTTGACTGCGGCCATGCTGGAGCACCACCTTGAAGGGTTTTAGCCAGACAAATCGACCCAGCACTTATTCTTTGTAAGCCTAGTACTTATCCTATTAATCTCTTTTGCTAAACTGCTACATTATGGGGATGTAAACACACCAACACCGGTTGTTGCATGACATAACCGATTGAGATGAAATCATCGCAGATAGAGCTTTTCGGAATGACCCCCGCAGCCGACGCTCTGGAGCAGGAGTGAAGAACAGCTCTTTCGAGAGGTTACACTTTCCACTTATGATGTTAAAACTAGTGTTCTGTACTGCTACAGTATGGTCACATTTGAAACCCATGGTGATTTGGAGGTTGGGAACACGAGTTGTGTGAAGAATGTGAAGTGGCTTGCTGAAGAGTGTAGTTTTTGGTCACCCACTTAACTGCTTTTACATGTGCAAGAGGTGACTCACATCTGCTGCCAGTGAGAGTAAGTGTAAAAATAGAGGAACACTGACAAGTCAGCAAATGTGAAGTGCCACATGATTTAGATGAAGGGGTGGGTGGGGTGGGGTGGTGGTGCAGCATTCGATATCTTTGAATAAGCAGGAGTCATGTGCAGTGTGGTGATACGAGATAACAGTTAGGTTCAGAGGTGAGATCTTTTATCATTTATTTGTTTCAGTCATTGGAGTCAGGTTTTAGTGTCAGGAATTAGGATGATGGTTAGAGTTAGGGTTACACCGCATCTTAAAGTGTAGGGGCGAGGTGCACTGCATGCTTAAGTGGAACCTTAGAGAAAGTACTTAATACTGACTTATGCCCCATTCTGAAGTAACTCTTGACTCATTGGTGGAGGGGGAGGTCATGGCAAGATTTTGGAGGAGTGGGGTGGAGTGGTGGAGGTTACATCAGAATGAAATGGACGTAACTTTTAACTGAAACTTTTTTCCATGTTCAGCATTCAATGCATTCACCTCTGTTCACCTGTCATTCTCCTTTCACACTCTCATGGACTTACCTGCCTACTCATCCTGTCCACTCTCCCTTCACCATTTATATTCACTTCCCTGTAAATTGAGGGTATGTCCTGACACAGCTTCACAACCCTCCTCTGTTTTCCCTAACTGGGGTAACCATATAACCTCCACAGCAAGACACTTGTTCACGTCCCTTTATCATATTTTAACCACTCAACACCCGGCATCAACCGCATAAAGCCACCTCTGTCAATGCTACACCCAACTTGGTTGAGTGGGGTCTTGTTTTGCAAGCTTTACTAGAACTGGTACCATGTAAAAAAAAAAAAAAAAAAAAAGCACCAAAGACACTGGGAAGTGGTTGCTATTAGGGAGGATAACCTGACATAGAAACCAAGCCAAAGCAGACACTGAGGCTTGGCACCATCCTCTGGCTTGCAGGCTCCTGTGGAAATGTCCAACTCATGCTAGCACAGGAAACAGATATTAAATGATGTTTTTTTATATATATATATATATATATATAAATAAAACATACATGTAAGACGATAACCACTAAGAGGACATCCATTACGCTAGGAGTAGACTCCCTATGGTCTTACAACGAAGAAAAGATTGTTCTCAAGAAAATACAGCAAACGCCAGAACATAAGCGAGGGGATAAGTCAAATACATCGACTCCAATATTCAACTGGTACTTATTTTACTGACCCCGAAAAGATGAAAAGTGGATCACGAAAGAAATTGAACTCAGAACATAACGATGGACGAAATGCCTATTTCTTTACTACCCAGTGGAGGCTAAACACAGAAAGGACAAATAAGGACACACAAACGGATTAAGTTGATTATATCGACCCAGTGCGTAACTGGTACTTATTTAATCGGCCCCAAAAGGATGAGAGGCAAAGTCGACCTCCGCAGAATTTGAACTTAGATCATAAAGACAGACGAAATACCTATTTCTTTACTACCCACAAGGGACTAAACACAGAGAGGACACACAAGGACAGACAAACGGATTAAGTCGATTATATCGACCCCAGTGCGTAACTGGTACTTAATTTATCGACTGCGAAAGGATGAAAGGCAAAGTCGACCTCGGCGGAATTTGAACTTAGAACGTAACGGCAGACGAAATACCTATTTCTTTACTACCCACAAGGGGCTAAACACAGAGGGGACAAACAAGGAAGGACAGACAAACGGATTAAGTCGATTACATCGACTCCAGTGCGTAACTGGTACTTATTTAATCGACCCCGAAAGGATGAAAGGCAAAGTCGACCTCGGCGGAATTTGAACTCAGAACGTAGCGGCAGACGAAATGCCGCTAAGCATTTCGCCAGCGTGCTTATGATGCTGTCAGCAGGCGGCTACACTCATGCAAAATATTGTTGTATGAGACTGTAAAAAGCCGGTAATGACCGAAGACAATAGCTCAGGGGCGGGCGGGCAGGGTGGCTGACATTTCAAGCAATGAACCCTTATCTACTAAATGAAACGAGGACTGTTTTCATGCGTCATGTTAATTAACAGATAAAAATAGAAAGCCGAGTTACAAGTCGGGACGTGAGATTCTGATATTATGCGAATAATTTTAACTGGCATAAATGTCAAATATGCTCTTTCACAGGTGTTAATTATCAGAAATTCAACTGTTTTTCATTATTAAATTCTATATCTTTTACTATTAGCTATACTAACACGCCCTTCATTAACAACACACGGGCACACACTTTCGAATGCCATTTTCCTTTTAATTATTTTTTTAAAGGTTTCGTCAGAGAAAAGGGACATTGTTCGTGATCTTTTTCGTGTTCTCCGTATAAGATAGAAAGCAAGGAAGGATTTATCGCCAAAGCGGAGATCCAGCTCGAATGCTTAAAGTCAAAACCTCGGAAATATTTATGTAAAATATTAAAAGTGAAGACGACTGAAAACTATTTTGATAAAAATCTCGTATAAACAGAAGGGGATACGGCCGAATCACACAGCTTTTGGGAAAATTTCCAACAATAAAAAATAATTTGAAAATCATGTTAAATTAATTTGTAACTCTAGGATGTTACAACTAAAATATATAAAAGTAATAACGATTATTGTGACATAAAAAAAAAAACTATTCTTTTTTTTTGTATAATTAAATACATCTTGGGTCAACAAAATGCTTGGTTTAAAATCAGAAACACCCGTAAGAAAACACGTATACAAATGCTTGGGTCAACAAAATGCTTGGTTTAAGATCAGAAACACCCGTATACAAATGCTTGGAAACAAATTTTGACAATCTAAGTTATTTATAGTTCGAAAAATGCGCGTATTTGAAAAGTAAGGAAATGTAGCACAATTGAGTGAGAGTTCAACCTGACAATTGTCAGGCTAACATGACATGTGTTACACACGATACGGTACCTGGGTGTATACGAAGTACCTACCACTGAGATGCAAGTCATCTTTGAAACAACGTAATTATCTCAATCCTCATTCTGTTGAATGAGTGTCCTCTATAGAAGAACTTCAGCTTAACCAAAGCCATGAGGAATAAACTTTGATAGACGGAAAACACGTGGAAGTTCCGTATTTACTGTTAGGTAAGAGAGTAGGCTTAAGTCAGTCCTCGTTTTAACTACTATAACTGGCTGTAAGGACAACCTTCACCTACTTAGCCTAAGGAGGCCCTGATAAGGAGCCACGGGCGCCCGTTACTAATTAAATCATAAAACAATAATAATTATTATGGGTTTCTGATTTCAGTGTAAGGCCAGCAATTTTGAGAGGTGGATTTAAGTCGATTTCATCGATCGAATGATCGATACTTTATTTTATAGGGCCCAGAGGGATGAAAGATGAAGTTGATCTCGGCGTGACAGAATCGAAAGAAATACCGCAAAAAAAATTATTTCGACGCGATGATAATTCTTTCAAAATTTTTGCACAAGGCCGGCAGTTCTGAGGGGATGTGGAAGCCGTTTACATTGACCCCAGTGTTTAACTGGAACATGATTTTATCAACCCCGAAAGAATGAAAAACTAAGTAGACCCCGACCATATTTGAACTCAGGGCGATCTTTCGTTTCTAGTAGACCTTTCCGTCGATTTCCGTAAAAATTTTTTTTTTACACATATGGGCTTGCGGGAACTTTTGAAGTAATGAGAGCGAAAGAGACTAAGAGAAAGCGATTGTATGACGAGGGAAGTTCTTTTGAAGTTACCGTGCATGTGAAGCATTGATGTACATGTGTGTGTGTGCGCGTGTGTGTGTGTGTTTGATGGGGTGTGCACGGTAACTTCAAAAGAACTTCCCTCGTCATACAATCGCTTTCTCTTAGTCTCTTTCGCTCTCATTACTTCAAATGTTCCCGCAAGCCCATATGTGAAAAAAAAAAAAATTTTTACGGAAATCGACGGAAAGGTCTACTAGAGACGAAAGATCGCCGAACTCAGAATATAAAGAACCGGAACAAACGCCGTTAAACATTTTGTCCGATGCGCTAACGATTCAATAAAAAAAAAAAAAAGAATTATAATTGGCACAGGGCCAGCAATTTCGAGGGGTGAAAATCAATTACATCGATCCCAGTACTCAAAGCGTATTTATTTTATCACCGCCAAAAGAATGTAAGGCAAAGTCGATCTCGGTGGAATTTGAACTCAGGATGTAAAAGAACCAGAAGAAATGCCGCCAATCATTTTGTCCGACGCGTTAACGATTCAATGATGACGACAATAATAATCTTAATAAGAGACAAGGTGGCGTGCTAGAGGCCGGAATGGTTCCCAAAGACATCGACCACTGGACAGACCTATTTGACAAAGAGCCGGAGATATTCGATAGCATCATCGGACATAATATCGCACCTCGGAGCCGGTGTCCGTGTAACAGACTGTACCATCGTAGAACGATTTCTCATTCATCACTCGTTTAAGAAACTGGAAGTATTAATTTACTCCGCAGATATTTTCCGGGAGTTAAACTTCGTTTAAGCAAAAAAATTCTGTATGGCTTAAAATTTTCTTTTTCTTTTATTACGAAATATCAACAAGCATTGCAGCACTTTAAAAAAAAATATATTTTCTTAATTAAAAAATATGCCAAGGTTCATAACAGAAAGGTAAACTTGAAATCTGACACTAGATTTTACGTTCTAAAATATATTTCACCTTGTTCAGTATTTTTGTTACATAACAGATAAAAAAAAAATCTTTAAAAAAAAAAAAAGAAAAAGCTCGCCCAAAGGGAATAAAATAATATTAAAAATGATAAAGAAAACAAAAGTATTGTACTTACATGTTTTGAAAGAAATATTCGGGTCGTTGGTGCCATAAATTTTCAACATTGGCACATAAATGATTCCATATGAGTTCAGAATCCCAAATACTAAACCATTAACCCAAAGTGATGCAATACATACGACCCAACCCCATCCCCCATCCGGGGGAACAAATCCAAGTTCCTCACGATGAGGTCTTGTAGAAGGTTCACCCCGCTTTTTCTGGTTATCACAGTCTTTTGGTTTTAAATCGCTGGTCATAATTACTGTAATTATATAATATCGAAATAAAGGGTCTAGTACAGTAATTCACCGATTGTCAGATTCTTAGAAGCCACTAGAATCATTACAGAAAAATATGTATAAAATATAAGGGCTTTTTTTTTTCAGAGGGAGATTATTTTAAATATTACTATTAAAAGAGTTTTAAAAGGTGTCAAAAATTGTAGAATATTATATGTTTATCGTGGTTCGAATCAGCAGTGAGTTGAAGTCGTTGTTCTCTGATATTGCTACACATCTATGGTTGGTAATATCTCCAAGAAAGGTAGAGTCATTTTATCACCTTAAACGAAAGAAGAAAAGGATTATTAGAGAACTTGTATGGTTATATTGGAACTTTTAAAAGATAATCTTTAAATAAAAAGTATTTTAAAAGAAACTGTCCGAGATAATAAAGTCTGGAAGTTCGATCGCACAGCGATGATTTGGCGATAAAAATATATGGTTGATCGGAAACTGGGATAGATTTCAAAGGAGAAATATTAAAGAATATTAAAGAAACAAAATTAAATTAAAACGTATTTAAAATATGTAATGGATTAAACAAAAGAAATAACTAAACACAAATTATGAAGTAACTTATGAATGGAGAAAGAGCGAAATATATGAATAAAATTTCATTCATAAAACATTCTTTTCTCTCTCGCTTTTTGAGTTAAAATTTTTTTTACCACATATCGGCAGAAAATCCTGACCATATGTCCAGAAAGGTGGAACAATTTTCTCAGTCGCCGTACATTTTTAAAAGAAGGTAATTAAACAAAGATATAAGTATTCTCCTTTATCAGCGAAGATACCAACTTTCATACCCGGCGGGCGAGAAGCAGTGACTTCTATCTAAATCCTCTGAATAAATAAATCTTACGCAACAGCCCTCAGCAATTTCAAATTCGGTTTATGTTACCCCTAAGTTCTATAATATATTTCCTCTTCTCTCCTCACCTGTTAAATAGAATCTTTCTGAAGCCGGCAATATGTTTCTCCTTTTAAATAGTCGTAAAGAGATCCGCTATATCTTCACTCCATCTGTCTATCATCTCCCTGCAAAACAGAGCGAAGCCAACTCCGTCATCTGAAGCGCAACAACCACTTTACTCCTACTCCTCCTCCTACTCCTTCGTCCTCCTACCCCTCCGCCTTCGTCTCAATCAATCATCCCCCACCACCACCACCACTCTCTTTCCTCTAACTTCCTCCACTCTTTGTTCTATCACCTTATCTATTTTTTTAGCCTTTTTCCACTCTCTCGTTCTCCCCCTCTCTCCTCTCTTTCTCGTTCTTTTCCTCTCCTTCACTATCTCGTTCTTGCCCTCTCTCTGTCTCTGTCTCTCTCTCTCTGATCCTCCTCTCTCTTTCTCTTTCATTCCCCCCCTTCTCTCTTCAAATAGCTATTTCTCTTCCCCCCTTCGCTCTATTTCTTTCTCTCTCTCTCTCTCTATCACTTTTGCTTTCTATCTTATTCTTTGTTTTTCCTACTTTCTTCCTTCCTTTTTGCTCTCACGTTTCCTCTCATTTCTGTCTTTCTATTTCGTCATTTTCCTCTTCCCTTCCTCTAATTTTCCCCCATTTCTCCTTATTTAAATATAAACCTTTTCTTTTCCTCTACATCCCTTCAATGTACACATAGACCTGCTAGAAATCGCAGCCAAATCTTCTCTTAATTATAAACCTGCCGTCTTAAAACAAAACATTGAATAGTTTTTTTTTTCTTATTTTTTTTCTTATGGTAGACCATATCTGAAAAAGTCAAGATGGCCATGGCCGGAACACCTGTGACTATAGGGTCTGCTCGATCGACCCAGAAAAGCTAAGACAACATATTTGCAGCGACATATTTCCCTTCTTTGAAAATATCCTATATGATTGTGATTCTATTTCTTTTAACATTAAACGATTTGAACGAGCAGAAATGAGAAACCGCGAGCTTTATATGACTGGTTGTTAGAATTGCTGAAACGAAAAAAAAAAAATAATAATAATAAACAGCATGAAACCAGCTAACAGTGTAACAAGTAGTCGTTAATATTGATAATACCGCATATATATATATATATATATATATATATATATATATATATATGCGGTATATATATATGTATATATATATATATATATATATATGCGGTATTATCAATATTTCTTTCTTAAAGAAATTAAGTCGTCATCTAACAATATATTGCTTATATATATATATATTATATATATAATATATATATATATATAATATATATATATATATATATATAAGCAATATATTGTTAGATGGCGACTTAATTTCTTTAAGAAAGAAACTCATCGGGGTTTTATTATTGTATCCTCTCTCTCTCTCTCTCTCTCTCTCTCTCTCTCTCTCTCTCTCTCTCTCACTGCAGTCAATTTGCTACAAAACAGTGTCACATCTGTCACTGTGTCTCACCTTTAGCTGTTAACTCGGGGATAAATTTATGCAGATTTTGCTGACAGAAGAAAGAACTCCACCTTTATTCTTTACAACCTCGTTTCTCATCCAACCAAACAAACAAAACAATTCAACTTGTCGGTGTTCTCGACCAAGGTTAATCGAAGCTTAGCAAACATTTAAACAACATTGCCTAGTTACCTGTACCAACTCAACAGCTGTGAGATTATTTCGGCAGCGGGTTATACAATAACAACTGTTCCATACAAATCTAACAATGGATGATCGTGTAGAGTATAGGTCGTTCCCCTCATCCTATTATTTCAGGTTTTTACTCCTAATCATACAATCAATCGCCAACTTGTACCTGTAGTAGAACAGCCAACGACCTTTGGAAATTGCCTAAAATACACATCCTAAAAATCCGTACTGGAAATCTTACACGTCATTGCTCAGAACATACTGCAGAGCGAGCATCACTACCAACACACGTTTGACCGCATTGACCGAGCAGCAGACGATGTACTTTAAGGCGAGAGTCTGTTTATCCTCGAACTGCAACTACTATACTTTGGAAGCGTTTATCCAAGTAAACAGGTTTATACTTTGTGCAAAACAACCGTGACTTCTCTCTGCCTTTCAGAAATCTATGAAGATTCTGTCGCACAGCTTGACTGCATTATGGAACAGATGCCGACTCCAAGTAATATTATTTAAGGAAACCTGACGTTAGTTGAGCCCTCAGTAACACCTAATATTTCTACTAAAAATGTAATAGGAAGCGATCTCGTATTATTAGGGCGTGTTTATATGTACAAGGGACAGTGTTCGGATCGTAATCGATCATCCAAATGATGAAAGTATTTCCAACAATGCTGGTTTAAACTATAAACTAAACTAGCTACATTTTAGGAACTCACAGCCCGCAGGGGACACAAAATAATTAAAAGGCATATAAGGTTTAATTTTGGTGTCACTTTTAGGTATGCTTTTTTTAAAAACAAAGATACTCCAAGCCAACAGTGTAGCTACAGTGTGTGCAACCAGGGGCAGCTCCTAAGTTTGCTGTGCTCCCCGGGGCCTCACAAGCCTAAACAGGCTTATACAACAGACCCGAAAGGGCTGACTTCATAAAAGCGTCCCTCAGGGCAGCCTGTTCTCTTGCCCGCTTCCCTTTAAGCTACACTGCAGCTCCAAGCTCGATACACCTTCGGACCCTGCCAGGTTCAAATCTGGCATTCAGTTTAGAGATAGCTCCCACTCAACTGGGAGCGATTGAATCAAATAAAAACAACACTTCCAACAAGATTTAAACTAAGGCAGCGATTCTTAAAGTGGATGGCACCAACCCCTGGGACGCGGGTAGTGGAAACATTTATATAGGTACGATGGTCAAGGGACTTGTAGGAGACGATAGGTATGCCCTAGTTTCCAAGCTATTTTCAGTTTTTATTTTCTGTTTGAACCATCAGGTAATTATTAATTGTCGAAATGAAAGCAGCAAAATGCTGGCAAAATGCTTAGCACGCCAGACAAACTGCTTCGCGACATTTCGTCCGTCTTTAGGTTGTGAGTTCTAATTTCGCCGAGGTCGACTTTACCTTTCATCCCTTTCGCGGGGGGGGGGATAAAATAAGTACCTATTTCTTTATTACCCACAAGGGGCTAAACACAGAGGGGACAAACAAAGACAGAACATAGGTATTAAGTCGATTACATCGACCTCAGTGCGTAACTGGTACTTAATTTATCGACCCCGAAAGGATGAAAGGCAAAGTCGACCTCGGCGGAATTTGAACTCACAACGTAACGGCAGACGAAATACGGCTAACGTTTCTGCCAGCTCGCCGCCTTAAAATAAAATAAGTACCAATTGGTCGACGTAATTGACTTACCCATGCTAACGATTCTGCCAGCTCACCACTTAGGTCATATAATTAATATTGATTTTAAGGCGGCGAGCTGGCAGAATCGTTAGCACGCCGGGAGAAATGCCCATCGGTATTTCGCCTGCCGTTACGTTCTGAGTTCAAATTCTGCCGAGGTCGACTTTGCCTTTCATCCTTACGGGGTCGATTAAATAAGTACCAGTTACGCACTGGGTCGATATAATCGATTTAATCCGTTTGTCTGTCCTTGTTTGTCCCCTCTGTGTTTAGCCCCTTGTGGGTAGTAAAGAAATAGGTATTTCGTCAGCCGCTACGTTCTGAGTTCAAATTCCGCCGAGGTCGACTTTGCCTTTCATCCTTACGGGGTCGATTAAATAAGTACCAGTTACGCACTGGGGTCGATATAATCGACTTAATCCGTTTGTCTGTCCTTGTTTGTCCCCTCTGTGTTTAGCCCCTTGTGGGTAGTAAAGAGATAGGTATTTCGTCTGCCGCTACGTTCTGAGTTCAAATTCCGCCGAGGTCGACTTTGCCTTTCATCCTTACGAGGTCGATTAAATAAGTACCAGTTACGCACTGAGGTCGATGTAATCGACTTAATCCCTTTGTTTGTCCCGTCTGTGTTTAGCCCTCTGTGTGCAGTAAAGAAATATATATATATAAAATACTACAATTAGCCGTCATTTTTGATGGCACGGGGCCAGCTATTTTTTTAGTAGAGATTAACCTGTCGGCTGTGATTTTTTTGTTGTAAATTCAATTTTGCTGAATTGTAGCAAGAACAACTTTGACGAAAACAAAAATGTTAGTAAAAGAAAAGAGAGTGGTAGTTAAAAAAAAAAAGCAGGAGAAATGCTGCACAATGAAAGGAGGTCACTACTACAACACATTCTTGCAAAGGAAGTTTGCCGCTCCTAGGATTGCTGAAGAGAAACATTTAGGGACGTCCTCGCAAACAATCGTCCTTAAAGCGTCCATAATGGCGTTCCTAAAACAAGTGACGTCATTAACATCCCTTATAAACCTCGACCGTTACCTTCTTCAGTCTAGTGTGTTCTACTGCAGGGATCCTCAGAAACAGGGTCACCGTCGTTTGCGACCTGACCGATGGGAAAGAACAAGTTAAAAATTTTTATTTCTATTTCACTGACTACCGCAAACTGCATAGTATCTTTGCATTACAAACACACACACACACACACACACACACACACACACACACACACACACACACACACATATACATATATATATAGGCATAGGAGTGGCTGTGTGATAAATAGCTTGCTTACCAACCACATGGTTCCGGGTTCAGTTCCACTGCGTGGCACCTTGGGCAAGTATCTTCTACTATAGTATCGGGCCGATCAAAGTCTTGTGAGTGGATTTGATAGACGGAAACTGAAAGAAGCCCGTCGTGTATATGTATATATATATGTGTGTGTGTATATGTTTGTGTGTCTGTGTTTGTCCCTCCAACATCGCTTGACAACCGATGCTGGTGTGTTTACGTCCCCGTAACTTAGCGGTTCGCCAAAAAGAGACCGATAGAATAAGTACTAGGCTTACAAAGAATAAGTCCTGGGTCGATTTGCTCGACTAAAGGCAGTGCTCCAGCATGGCCACAGTCAAATGACTGAAACAAGTAAAAGAGTAAAAGAAAATATATATATATATATGTATGTATGTATGTATGTATGTATGTATGTATTATTATTATTATTATGATTATATTATTATTATTATTATTATTATTATTATTATTGAGAGAGCAGTGAGAATGCATGCCACCAGAGTGACACGGGTAAAATATACAAAGCCCAGTATACCCATCATGACTACCCGTCTGATAAGGGTACGCCAGGTACATGCATCACAACCATATGTGCACGACATGGTGATCTCATATCAAAATTAGCAGCACATTACTTTGCAGGTGGGGGTCCCAGTTAGAATTTTCTTCAGGTCTAGTAGCCCATCCCGCTCAAAAGGTCCCTGAATAAGGGTTGTTTGAGGATGATGAACGAGACACCCATGTTTGCAGAGGTAAATTATCCAACTCCAAAGAATTCTTCTCAGCACATGGCTATGATACTACCCCACTACTGCCCTAACCACTAGGCCATTGCGCCTCCACATGTATATACTTACCTATGTGTATTTCTCTTCGTCACACCACCGCTTGATGACCAGTATTTGTTTGCTTACGTCTCCGTAACTTAGCGATTCGGCAAAGAGAGACGGATAGAATAAGTACCAGACTTTAGAAGAAAAAAATTGAGTACTAGAAGCAGTTTGTCCGACTAAACCCTTTCAAAGCGGAGCGGTGCCCCAGCATGACCGTAGTCCAGTGACTGAAACAAGTAAAAGATAAAAAGAATGGAATTATCAATTTCTTAAAAAAAAAAAAACCCAGAAAAAAGTTAACTTTAAAACAATAAAAAAAAAATGTCATTAGAATCGAGAGGAATCGAATAGTTTGAGGATGGGAAGCTATCATATGGTAGACGTAGATTGTTGCAGATAAAAACTGGTTTTAAAATTGTTTGTAGACAATCTTATGTCGGAGAATAATAATCAGTTAGAAAGTTCTATCTGTCCGTCTGTCTATCTGTCTGTCCTTCCCTCTCTCTCTCTCTCTCTCTTCCCCCTCTCTCTCAGGAAGCCGTCAACACTGCAGTCTTTGAAATCTTTGACGGATAAAGAAATTGTTGTAAGGAAATAAATTTAGGATCTAAAAGCCTATATATTGACAGTGTCGATCCCATGACATTCGTCAATATACACATACGTTTCTGTGTGTGTGTGTGTTGTGTGTGTGTGTGTGTGTGTGTGTGGTGTGTGTGTGTGTGTGTGTGTGTGTGTGTGTGTTACCGATATATATATATATATATATATATATATATATACATATATATACATACATATACATATATACATATATATATACATATATATATACAATATATATACATATATATATATTATACATATATATATATATTATACATATATATATACAAGTATATATATATATATATATATATATATATATATATATATATATATACATACATATATATATATATATATATATATATATTAATATATATATATATATATATTAATATATATATATATATATATATATATATATAATATATATATATATATATATATATAATATATATATAATATATATATATATTTTGTATTGGCGTGATGTCCGCAAGACAACATAAAACACACACACGCATATATATATATATATATATATATATATATATATATATATACATACATATACACGCGCGCGCACACGCACACACACACATATATATATCTCAACACAAAAGAGGTATCCATCATAGAGCTACCTGCACGCTAGAGAAAACAGTTAAATTCCAAACTACTATTAGGGATAAAATTTCAAATGGAATAAACTAACTCCTGTCTCTCTAGCGTGCAGGTAGTCCTATGATGGATACCTCTTTTGTGTTTAAATGAACACCGTATTTATATGAATAATATATTGTCTATTGACTAAATTTCCTTTACACGCTAGGCCCCTTGTAATGGAAAATTCTAATATTTCAGATTACCCTCCTTTGATATTATTAATATATATATATATATATATATATATATATATATATATATATATATATATATATATATTATATATATATATATATATATATATATGTATATATATATATATATATATATATATATATATAGAGAGAGAGAGAGAGAGAGAGAGAGAGAGAGATAGATAGATAGATAGATAGATAGATAGATAGATAGATAGATAGATAGATATGAGAAGAAGTCATAACCGCTGTCAATTGGGATCTTTTCATTTAGTTAACTAGGAAAATCTGGCCTTCAAAATGAAAAGATCCGTCAATTGTTTTAACTTTAGTATATCATGGGACATTTAACAAGCCGACTCGCAAACTTTCGTTATTTTGAAAGAGACAAAAGCAGCAACACTTTGAACACACTCTACCAGACAATACTTGTCACAGCTGACTAGCTTACTGAATGCAGACGGTACGTGGAGACAGCTTCGAAGCTCCCTATGTAATAACGTTTTATGTTAAACTGGGCAAAAACGTTCGAGGAACTTGTGAAACGCTCCAGACTGCTTACAGATTAACTTGTACGAGCAGAACATGCGTTTTTCGCTGGCACAACAGGCTGAGCAAAGCAAGTCCACCAGGAGGCTCATGAAGATCCTCTTTTTCGACTGCGAGAGCATTATCTATATCTGTTAGGTTTCCTCTGACCAGACGGCCAGCAAAAAGTATTTTGTGGAGGTTTTGAGGGAGTTCAGGAGGTGAAGAGATTTCGTCGCAATATGTCAGTGCACCTAGACCAGGACAAAGCACCAGTTTGCAATTCCATCCTGGTAACTAATTACTTGACAGAGATGGACATCAAAACTGTCCTCCATACTCCCTACAGTCCAGGCTTTGCTTCTTGTGACTTTTGGTTGTTCCTCAAGCTGAAAGGAAAGATGAATGAGGTTGTGACAAGAGTCCTACGTTTAGCATCTTGTGGACAGATATTAGCTACATGAAAGTTGCAGTGGGGGGGTGACGTTTGTGCAATTTGGATCTATCAGATTATTTGTATAAATTCTTGCTAAAAAGGTAGAAAAGTTGACAGGACAACTCTAGATCACCTTAACATTAGTTTTATAAAATTTACAGTTTGTGGGGGAAAGTATATTTAATAAGCAAAAGAAAGTTCAAGGAAAGTTTGACTACCATTTTAGCATAACGGTGGGTTATACCATGTGATTTTCTTTTTCTGTATTTTACTTTAAATCGTTAAATCGTTTCTAAGAAAAGTATATCTCCTCACCCACAATTTTTATTACTTTTAAATCTGCTTCTAAGATAAATAGTTGTTTCCCACTATTCCTTTTTCACAGTTCCATTACTCAAACACATCGTCCTCAATATTTGAAAATCTCTCTCTCTTTCCCTTTCCTTTTCTTCTTTTACCTTCCTACTCAAGTTATTTATCCTCTTTTCCTCTTACTGTCCTCCTTTCCTTCCTTTTTCCCATAGTTGGACATTTAACGCTTCATTTATGTATTCTCACGTTCTATACATTTTTTCCATCTTTTATTTTTAATATTTGTTTAATTTAACTGTTATGCGTGGATTTTTATGTGTGCTCTTTAAGGTGATGTGCGTTTGTCTGTTAGCATCCATAGTTAAATATAATTTACATGCGGATTGGCCTGCGCGTACGATAGTGTGTGTTTGCATTCGCGGCTGTGTATGTTTACACGTTTGTACACGTGTTTATGCACGCCTAATAATATGCCTGTGCGCATCTTATGGATGCATAAACAAGCATTCAAGCAACTAAGTGTGAGTGTGTGTGTGTGTGTGAATGTGTGTGTGTGTGTGTGTGAGTGTGTGCGTGTATGTGTGTGTGTATGTGGATGTGTGTGTGTGAGTGCGTGTGCTTGTGTGCGTGCGTGTATGTGTGTGTATATGCGTGTGTGTATGCGTATGTGTGTCTCAGTGTGTGTATATGTGTATATGTGCGTATATGGTATGTGTGTGTGTGCTTGCGTGTATGTGTGTGTGTGTGTGTGTGTGTCCGTGTGCTATGTATGGGTTTCTATGTCTGCTACACGTCTGCATATTCTTTTACTTGTTTCAATCAACTGACTGTGGCCATGCCGGAGCATCGCCTTTTAGTCAAAGAAATCGACCCCTAGTGCTTATTCTATCGGTTCCGTCTGCCAAACCGCTAGTTGCGGAGACACACGTTGTAGACACACCAACATCGGTTGCCAAGCGATGGTGGTGGTGGTGGTGGTGGGGACAAACACACACAGACACTCGCACACACTGACACACACACACTCACACACACACATATATACACAGCGAGCTTCTTTCAGTTTCCGTCTACCAAATCTACTCACAAGGCTTTGGTCGGTCCGAGGTCATAGTAGAAGATACTTGCCTAGGGTGCCACGCAGCGTAACTAAACTGGCAGAAACGTTAGCACGCGGGCGAAATGCTCAGCGGTATTCCGTCTGTCTTTACGTTCTGAGTTCAAATTCCGCCGAGGTCGACTTCGACTTTCATCCTTTCGGGGTCGATAAATTAAGTACCAGTTACGCACTGGGGTCGATGTAATTGACTTAATACCTATGTCTGTCCTTGTTTGTCCCCTCTATGTTTGGCCCCTTGTGGGTATTAAAGAAATAGGTATTTCGTTTGTCTTTAAGTTCTGAGTTCAAATTCCGTTAAGGTCGACTTTGACTTGGCCTTTCATCCTTTCGGGGTCGATAAATTAAGTACCAGATGCATACTGGGGTCGATCTAATCGATTGGCCCGCCTCCTCCAAAATTTCGGGCCTTGTGCCTAGAGTAGAAACGAAACCTGGAACCACGTGGTTGGGAAGCAAGTTTCTTACCACACAGCCACGCATGCGCCTACATGTACATGTATCTATGCTTGTATTTACCGGAGCGAATTTAAGCTTATTTCTGTTTCAGTCATTGGACTTTTACCATTCTAGGGAACACAGAATAAAACAAATCGACCCTAGCACTGATTTTTTAAAGCCTGGTACTTATTCCATCGGATATCTTTTGCCGAACCGCTGTGTTAGGTGGAACGTGTCTGTTAAATGGAAGTAGCACCCTCCACACACACAGAGGATGGGCTTCTTGTAGTTTTGCAGTTTCCCAGTTTCCCTCCACCAAATCCATCCAAAAACCTTTGGTTGGCCCAAGGCAAACGCCTTACCACGCAGCCACGCCGGCGCCTTTACAATAGTTAAAAGCTTTTATATTCTATGTTCGCACCTGTTTCGTATTTAAAAGAAAGTAAACAATAGGTTATGAAACATTTTAAATTTTATTTTTCATTTTTATTATAATATTTTATATACTTCTATGTCAGATACGAAGCAACAAAAGTGTCACGGCAGACCAATTGTGTCAAAAGGTTTGGGATGGGTCTTGTTAAAAGGCAACGATTAAGAATTATGTCAAATAAGATAAAACTTACTCTGACGATATATCTTATTAAAAGAGTGACTGTGAGGTAACAAGTTTGCTTCTAACTATATTTTTCAGGTTCCGTCTCACTGCGTGGGACCTTGGGCGAGTGTCTTCTACTATAAGCTTGACCCAACCAAAACCTTGTGAATGGATTTGGTGGACGGAAACTGAAAGAAACCGGTCGTGTTATACATACAGTAAGACACGATATGTTTTATACTCCAGTCACGCCAGTAGAGGGGGAAAAAAAGAAACGAGTAGAAGTGTGTGACAGTCAGCGACGCTAAATGCAGGTGAACTGTTTTGAGAGGGTTTACTCTGCAGTCACTAGTATTGCAAACAAAGCGAAACTGCAAAGTTTTATCGTAAATTATATTTAATTTATCAATTTTACACATACGTATTCACACACGCTTACGCACGCACACACACACACTCACACACACGCACACGCACACACACATGCACGCACTAAGTTATATTTTAAAATATAGGAATACACTTTACCGGTTTCACATAAGATTTTCAAAAGTGTATATAGTGTATGGAGTTGTGTTACGAATTACATCTATTCTGGTCGTTGTTACCTTCGATTCTGTGTATATTATTTACCCGATTGTTTTGATGTGCAATTAATAAAACAGTCTGTACTTTTGATGATATGGGTATCCCAGTGTGTGTGTGTGTGTGTGTGTGTGTGTGTGTGTGTGTGTGTGTGTGTGTGTATGTGTGTGTGTCTTCTTTTTTGTTTTTAACCATTTAAATTCTTCGTTTGAAGGAGCTGATTTCTAACAAAGATACAGATCTTCATCGTTACAATGTAGATAACAAAATCAATGCTACATTTTAAACCTGAGTAAAGTCTTGCATAGTTTTATTCTTCTGCTTACAAATTGTATTTGTAATGTGCGAGTTGGTCGATTTCTTTTTCTGAAAATCCAAGCTTATCCAGACTGACAGTTAGGCATTTGTATGTTATGCATTGTATGTATGTATGTTATTGTATGGGGCCGAGACATGGCGAACAACAGTTAAGTCAAATAAGCAAATACAATCATTCATCAACAGATGCTTGCGTAGTATACTTAAAATTAGATGGCCCGAACCCATAAGCAATATGGAGCTATGGCAAAGAATAAATCAAGTTTCGATTAGGGAGCCAAATATTTAAGAAAAAGTGGAAGTGGATTGGTAGCACAATTAGAAAAGACACACCAAATGTAGCGAAAAGTGCTTTACAGTGGAATCCGGATGGATATAGAAAGAAAGGGTAGGCCTAAGAACTTGTGGCGGAGATCAACACAGAAGGAACTAGAGAAACGGGGACATTCATGGCAGAGTATAAGTACAGAAGTGAAAAATTATGCAACATGGAATTCAACTATAAGTGGCATATACTCCGTGTTGGAGTGTTAAAGGCAGAAAAAAATGTATGTATGTATGTTATTATTCAGTTTTATTTCAAGATTTCTTATTAATAGTGAAAGAATCTATAGAATAAGTATTAGACTTACAAAGAATAAGTCCTGGGGTCGATTTGCTCGACTAAAGGTGGTGCTCCAGCATGGCCGCAGTCAAATGACTGAAACAAAAGAGTAAATATAATTGTTAAAGAGAACAACAAACGTTAAGGCAAGGCAAACATCTCAAGTCATACATTATTATTATTGGGAAAAAATTCTAAGTCTTACAGCTGTTTCTGTGACATCCCAGAGTATGGGATATTCTGTCATCGGAGACAAATGTGGAAAATTTGAGAGGTATCGAATAAGGAAATGACGACATAGAGGACAGGAGTAAAGGAATAAGGAGATGAAGAAAGAGTAGTGAAAAGAAGCTATATCGGAAATCTGCAATGGCTCCATAACTACAGTCTCGGCTATAACCTTGGGAGTCGTAGCAGTCCGTTATAGCACTTACCTAGCGTACCTAATCGTTTAGATCACATGTGAGCTAAAGCTCCCATATTTTGTATACATACATACATACATACATACATACATACATACATACATACATACATACATACATACATACCGCCTTTAAATACCTATTTCTATTTCTTTACTACCCACAAGGAGCTAAACACAGAGGGGAGAAACAAGGACAGACAAACGGATTAAGTCGATTATATCGACCCCAGTGCGTAACTGGTGCTTAATTTATCGACCCCGAAAGGATGAAAGGTAAAGTCGACCTCGGCGGAATTTGAACTCAGAACGTAAAGACAGACGAAATACTGCTAAGCATTTCGCCCGCCGTGCTAACGTTTCTGCCAGCTCGCTGCCTTATTTGAGAGAAATATTATTCCCTACATTAAAGCGGCGACCGGGCAGAATTGTTTAGTGGTCATTTCTCCTGGGTCTTTACAAGCCAGTGTTTAAATCCCGCCGAGGCCATCGTTACCTTTCAACCCCTTCGGAGTCGATAAAATGAAATATAGTGCCGCACTGGTGTCAGCGTAATCGACTAAACACCACCCCACCTCCTAAAATTGTTGGCCTTGAACTCAATTTGAAACAACCATATTTATGCAGATAAATGATATGTGAATGCGTGAATGACGTGTGAACATGAATAATGAGTGAACACGAATACACGGCCTATTCACAGGATAAGCAATGCGGCAAGCTGGCGGAATCGTTAGCACGCCGGACAAACAATGCTTGGCGGCATTTCGTCCCGTCTTAACGTTCTGAGTTCAAATTCCG
>NC_043015.1:48991008-49103508 GCF_006345805.1 Octopus sinensis
TTTAAGCCAAGTGGGGAGGATTCGAACGTGGACCTGCAAGCTTACGAACCTATTGTTATTTGTGGTATGCTGTCACAGGTAATGGTGGTTAAGTGTACCTTGGACCCCGTGAAGGGATCAAATAACAATTAGGTGGTTTTGTTCAACACAACAGTGAAGTGTTTTTGTGGCTAGTGATTGGCTAATAAATCGGTTTGTCGTTTAGACCTACTGACAGCCGATACTCGCCACGTGCTAACCAATGGCGACATTGATTGCATCCTAATCTAATTAGCTGACTTCTTTCTATTGGGTTGTCCGGAAAGTTCGTGCCGATTTTTAAAGGAAAGAAAAAGGTCAATAAATACTTGCCATTACATTTTTAATCAACTAAATAGGAACCATTTTGCTGCCCAATGCGTCTCCATCTTTCCTTTAACTTGAAAATACCCTCTTCCCAGAATTGAGCTGGTTTCATGGCAAACAATTCATCAAGGTATATTTTTACGTCATCCAAGGAATTGAAATTTTTACCATTAAGACTATTCTGCAGAGACCTGAATAAGTGGAAATCCGAAGGAGCAATATCTGGTGAATATGGAGGGTGGGTTAACACATCCCAGCCGAGCTGCAGCAATTTTTGTCTGGTTCCCAAACATCAAGTGCCGAAAATGAACTTTCTTGTCTTCCATTTTAAAGGGTTACAGAATTAACACAGGTTATAGGAACATAAGCCTTCTTCCACGAAAAGACAGCTTAAACTGTGCTCTAAATGGAGGTGTAGTCAAATCCTATTTTATGGACTCAACCATAAGCTACTATAAATCGGCATGAACTTTCCGGACAACCCAACAGTATACGAAGGAGGGCTGAAAAGTTTCTGGCTTTGGGTAAAAGAAATACAGGATGATCAGTTAAATAATGATTTTATCCAATGATTATTCCCCTGTCTGATTGACACACATATTGCAGTTGTCCTTCCGCTTTTCTAATCCCTGTAAAAGAACTCGGAAGGTTGGGCCTTCAACCAGGCCTTTCGTGACACCTTAAAGCCAGGAACATTTCAGCATCCCCTAGTACATCTATCTATCTATCTATCTATCTATCTATCTATCTATCTATCTATCTATCTATCTATCTATCTATTTATCTATCTATCTGTCTGTCTGTCTGTCTGTCCGTCCGTCCGTCCGTCCGTCCATTCGTCCGTCCGTCCATCCATCCATCCATCCATCCATCCGTCCGTCCATTCGTCCGTCCATTCGTCCGTCCGTCCGTCCGTCCATCCATCCATCCATCCATCCGTCCGTCCATTCGTCCGTCCGTCCGTCCATCCATCCATCCATCCACCCATCCATCCATCCATCCATCCACCCATCCATCCACCCATCCGTCCGTCCGTCCGTCCATCCATCCATCCATCCATCCATCCGTCCATCCATCCATCCATCCATCCATCCATCCATCCATCCACCCATCCGTCCGTCCATTCGTCCGTCCATTCGTCCGTCCGTCCGTCCGTCCGTCCATCCATCCATCCATCCATCCATCCGTCCGTCCATTCGTCCGTCCGTCCATTCGTCCGTCCGTCCGTCCATCCATCCATCCATCCATCCATCCATCCATCCATCCATACACTTTGGGGTGTTGAAAAGTTCCTGGGGTTGAGTAAAAGAATATACAGGAAAATCAGTTAATTGTGATTTTATTCAACATATTCCCCTCTCAGATTCATACGCTTATTGCAGCGGTTTTTCGTTTTTCTAGCCCTGTGAAAGAGCTCGCAAGGTTAGGCCTCCAATCGGACATTTCGCGACACCCTTAAAGTCAGGAACTTTTCAGCACCCTTCGTATACAGGAATACCTCAGCATACGTCGCTAATAAATTCCAAAACATGCGACTTAATTCGAAAACTGACCAAATGGGGGGAAAAAAACCATTTAAAATATCTATTAGTTTCCATTTCCTTTAGTAAATGGTTTGTACATGTTTTCACATGTATTTTTGTGATTTGTCACACCAGTACAGTACCCCTCGACTATCGCGGGTGTTACGTCCCAAAACCCCCTGCGGTAGGTGAAAAATCTGCGAAGTAGAAACAGTATTTCATCTGTCTTTACGTTCTGAGTTCAAATTCCACCGAGGTCGACTTTGCCTTTCATCCTTTTGGGATTGATAAGTTAAGTGCCAGTTGCTTACTGGGGTCGATAAATTAAGTACCAGTTGCGTACTAGGGTCAATAAATTAAGTACCAGTTGCGTACTGGGGTCAATAAATTAAGTACCAGTTGCGTACTAGGGTCAATAAATTAAGTACCAATTGCGTACTGGGGTCGATAAATTAAGTACCAGTTGCGTACTGGGGTCGATCTAATCGACTGGCCCTCTCACCCAAAATTTCGGGCCTTGTACCTAGAGTAGAAAAGATTATTTTTATAATTTGTATATATCTATTTTATTATAAATGCGAAACAACACCACAGAGGAATCGACATAAGCTTAAATAATAAAACTGGTTTGTCTTCCTTCCTCGAAGGAAGATAAGGCTAGAAAGGAGATGCCTGTCATCGGACACGTTTGATAAAAGATGGAAGCAAGTGGCATGCCTGCTGGGTATGAAAGGTCCTACGTAAGTGTATCCATAAAAGGTTAATAAAAACCGGCTCAGTCGAGGAGCGTGTCTTGCGGGGTTGTGACTATTCCCCCACTCCATTGTACTGTGTCTCCGTTTGTCCCCTCATTCGCTATATAATTTCGTTAAATTTTTAAATGCATCCTTGTGTAAATCAATTCGTTACCCCGACCCCTTATCCATCTTGTGTTGTCCCCTTTTTGTTTGGGCCTAGTGCCTTGTAATAAAAAAATCCCTAAGCTTAAATGATAAAGCGCGATAGGTGAAGCGTGATATGGCGAGGGATTGGGGCAGACCCCCTTCGGTCATGACTGACCATGGGACTGCACCTAGAAAATTACCCTCCTAGGCACAAGTCCGGGCAAGGTTGTTTATGGAAGGCCAGCAGTCACCCATGCATACCAGCCTCCCCTCTCCATACCACTGATGTCATCAAAGGGAAAGGCAACGGCAGATACAGCTTGGCACCAGTGATGTCGCAACTCATTTCTACAGCTGAGCTAACTGGATCAACGTGAAATAAAGTGTCTTGCTCAAGAACACAAGCAGCCCGGTCCGGGAATCGAATTCACAACCTCACGATCGTAAGCTCGACGCTCTAACCACTGAGTCATGCGCCTTCACGGCGAGAGATTACTGTGTTGGATTTTAATTGTTTTTTTAATGTTTATGCAGAATTCCGAAATATTGTCTTTAATTTCATTCTGGTTAGATCTTCACGAGATTGGGCTAAATTTTAATCCTTTAGCTAGTATACTAACCTTTGTTACAGGGAGAGTTTTCGGATCTTTTCGGTTTGAACGGCAGTTTTTTTTTTCTAGCGGTGTCATATGAAATTGTCACCCATAATTATGACCCTAGAATCGTTCTATTGCATTTCAATCTCTTTTAGGGTTAGGGGTGGGGGAAAGGGTATCTTTTTTTCTTCAGAAATGTAAATAAACCCAATCTGTTTCTTAAACGAGGGACATAGTCATACGGCACAGAATGCTTTTTTACTCAATTGACGTCACTGATTGGTTGAAATTGCAGAAATTGAAGAAAAACAACAACAAATATCTTACAAACCATAGAATTTTCTCGATAAAGGCAAGAGAAAAAGATGTTTTATAAACACATTCTACGAGTATACGAAGTTAAACATTTTTTAATTACCTAGAAATTATGTTAAAAACTGCCGTTCAAACCGAAAAGATCCGAAATGAGTAACACCGTGCATCAAGTACAGGCAATATCAATTTGAGGCAGCGAGTAAGCTAATGGACGATATATACATTCATTCACGATAAGACAAGCCATCTGTACAGATTGTTCAGCAGGAAATTACAGAACCATCTTTCTCGGACTACGAGAGATTGTCATTAGTTAATTTATAAAACAAGAGCAGTCAGAGAGCGCAAACCTCCGCCTAGGCAACACCGACGTCCTCTCAACGGTTAACAGGAGATGGTTTTTAAAATGAGAATATCTGAAATAAACTCGACTTCTCTCATAAACGAGAATGCTAAAAATGAACCCGACTGCTTTCAAAAATTAAGTAAAAAAAAAAACAGGAAAAATAATTCATAATCCTTGCCCGGAACCGGATCGATCCCAAAATCTAATCAGTTCGTGTCTGTCACGAGGCCAAATATCGCTGAAAGTTTCATCCGAATCCATGCAGTGGTTCTTGAGTGCAAGTAAATCGCGATCGAAACTAGATATGACGATAGTGACAACCCCAAATTTCATAAAAATAACAAATTACACCACGTTTGCAGCAGGCACCTAAATACGATCTGAGTTCAAATTCCGCCGAGGTCGACTTTGCCTTTCATCCTTTCGGGGTCGATTAAATAAGTACCAGTTACGCACTGTGGTCGATGTAATCGACTTAATCCGTTTGTTTGTCCTTGTTTGTCCTCTCTGTGTTTAGCCCCTTGTGGGTAGTAAAGAAATAGAAATAGGTATTTCGTCTGCCGCTACGTTCTGAGTGCAAATTACGCCGAGGTCGACTTTGCCTTTCATCCTTTCGGGGTCGATTAAATAAGTACCAGTTACGCACTGGGGTCGGTTTAATCGACTTAATACCTATGTCTGCCTTTGTTTGTCCCCTCTATGTTTAGCCCCTTGTGGGCAATAAAGAAATATATATGTCTTGACAAACAAACACGACTGAAAATAATACCTCCGCTTTAGCTAAGTCGGAGGTAATAAAAACACCAAAAGCCGTGAAAGACAATGGTTTCGAAGAATTTTGATAAGGTGTAGGATGGGTGCAGGCGTGTTCTTGTATCACTCTATAATGGAGACCGGGCGCCGAGCTGGCAGAAACGTTGGCACACCGGGCGAAATGCTTGCGGTATTACGTCTGCCGCTACGTTTTGAGTTCAAATTCCGCCGAGGTCGACTTTGCCTTTCATCCTTTCGGGGTCGATTAAATAAGTACCAGTTACGCACTGGGGTCGATGTAATCGACTTAATCCGTTTGTTTGTCCTTGTTTGTCCTCTCTGTGTTTAGCCCCTTGTGGGTAGTAAAGAAATAGAAATAGGTATTTCGTCTGCCTCTACGTTCTGAGTGCAAATTACGCCGAGGTCGACTTTGCCTTTCATCCTTTCGGGGTCGATTAAATAAGTACCAGTTACGCACTGGGGTCGATGTAATCGACTTAATACATATGTCTTCCTTTGTTTGCCTCCTCTATGTTTAGCCCCTTGTGGGTAAAAAAGAAATAGGTATTTCGTCTGTCGTTACGTTCTGAGTTCAAATTACGCCGAGGTCGACTTTGCCTTTCATCCTTTAGGGGTCGATTAAATAAGTACCAGTTACGCACTGGGGTCGATATAATCGACTTAATCCGTTTGTCTGTCCTTGTTTGTCCTCTCTGTGTTTAGCCCCTTGTGGGTAGTAAAGAAATAGGTACCTATGACATTTTTTTTTTACCGGGTCTTTAAGCTGGCGGAAAAAGAGGTGACATTAACGAGTTTATTCATCGACTGGAGACCTGATTTGGATGGTTCAAGGCCACAATGCGACATTGTCAAACAGGGCAATAAAATTATGTGGAGGGGGAGGCTGTGGTTGTTGTTGAAGATGTTGTCGTAGTTGTTGTTGTTGTTGTTGGAATGTCAGTGAGAAATACTGTTGCTAATCGAAATGCAGCATGATGACAGCTGATAGCATTGGATGTACGATAATGAATGGCATAGCGATGACAGCAGGTACAAAGTTGATGCCGATGGCGTCGGTGGTGGTGGTGTTGATGGTGGTGGTGATGGTGGTGGTGGTGGTGGTGGTGTTGATGGTGGTGTTGGTGGTGGTGGTGATGGTGGTGGTGGTGGTGATGATGGTGGTGGTGGTGGTGGTGGTGGCGGTGGTGGTGGTGGTGGTGGTGGTGGTTTTACAGATGATGATAGCTGTTGTTGTTGTGGTGGTGATGATTGTGGTTGGTGGAGACGATGTCAATGGTGATGGTGAATATGGCGGTCACGATGATGACGATGATAGTGCTGGTGGGGGTGGTCATGATAATAAGTGGTGGTGTGGTGGTGGTGATGATGATGATGATGACGATGATGATGATGAAAGTGCCGTTAGTGGTGGTGGTGGTGATGGCGAAGATAATGATGATGATGATGATGATAATCATCATGATGACGGTGGTTGTGTTAGTGGTAGTGTTAATGGTAGTGGTGATGATATTTAGAATCTCCCCTACACACGTACGCACACACGTACGCACACACACACACACACACACACACACACGCACGCACGCACACACACACACACACAGACTTGCTCACGCGCAACAAGAGCAGTCTAGAGATATTTTTAAAGCCGAAGATTAAATCCAGTTGTCATAATCCACGTTGATACTCAATACACCTGCTCTAAACAATCAATTACATATTACAGCAGCATTGCAGCATAGGAGCATTCAGTCACCACGCCCACCCCACCCCCCACCGTTGCCGCCGCTACCACCATCACCATGACAACTACTACCAATCGCATCCACCAACACCGCCTGACGCCGACGAAAATCGATGCTTTTTTTCGAGTAGTGGTTATGTTGTATACGTTGCAACGACATGTCAGTCACTGGAGCAGTTTTCACTTTGCAACTCGATTGATTCTATCCCCCCCACCCGCACCACCCCCACACATCTTTTCCGTAATTAACCTCATATGATATAAAAGGCCATGTTGTGTGTGTGTGTGTGTGTGTGTGTGTGTGCCAGTTTCCTTATTTGCGTCACAATATAGAAACGAGGAAATGAGCGGTGGCTGTGCTAAGAGAGCTGAGAGAGAAGGGAAGAATTGTAAAGGGAATAATGTTATATTGGCAAACAGAGAACTGAGAAATTGACACAGTCGGAGGGAGAGACAAAGGCAGAGACAGAGAAAGAAAGTGGGAGAAAGACAAGCAGACAGACAGACAGACAGAAGCAGAGAGAAATAGGCTGAGAGACAGTCATGCGAGCAGACAGTGAAATGTAGAAATGTAGAGATAGATGGAAGAAAGAGTGAATGAAGAAAGCTAGCATGATTAAGAGAGAAGAGGTGGAAGAAAGAAAGATAGGGCTCGGCATGTATGTGTGTGTGTGTATGTGCCAGTTTCCTTATTTGCGTCACAATATAGAAACGAGGAAATGAGCGGTGGCTGTGCTAAGAGAGCTGAGAGAGAAGGGAAGAATTGTAAAGGGAATAATGTTATATTGGCAAACAGAGAACTGAGAAATTGACACAGTCGGAGGGAGAGACAAAGGCAGAGACAGAGAAAGAAAGTGGGAGAAAGACAAGCAGACAGACAGATAGAAACAGAGAAATAGGCTACAACCTGCTAACAAACGAGAGACAGTCATGCGAGCAGACCGTGAAATGTAGAAATGTAGAGAGAGAGATGGAAGAAAGAATGAGTGAAGAAAGCTAGCATGATTAAGAGAGAAGAGGTGGAAGGAAGAAAGATAGGGCTCGGCAACAGAAAGGGGAAATTAGAGAGTTAAAATGATAAGATATGTAAAAAATGGAAGAAGAAAACAAAGGTTATGCTGAGCGAGGTGAAAGAGAGTGAAAGTATTATAGAAAGATGTGGATTAGATGGAGTGGATTGGCATTTCGTTTATCAAATATTGTGAATATATTAGAACTACGATTACAAGTTGAAAATACCTGGATTTTTACTCCTTCTGTAGAGAATTCACTCTCTAAATCACAAAAAATGTGAAATTACTTCAAAATATGGAAAGCTTATCATCAACACCCGAAGCGCCTCGAGGATCAGAGAATCTCTTTAGACTGAGTCGCAACTTCTCCGCGATGAGGGGTCACAGCTCCGGTATTACGGACAAAGGCGGCGAGCTGGCAGAAACGTTAGCACGCCGGGCAAAATGCTTAGCAGTATTTCGTCTGCCGCTACGTTCTGAGTTCAGATTCCGCCGAGGTCGACTTTGCCTTTCATCCTTTCGGGGTCGATTAAAGAAGTACCAGTCACGCACTGGGGTCGATATAATCGACTTAATTCGTTTGTCTTTCATTGTTTGTCCCCTCTGTGTTTAACCCCTTGTGGGTCGTAAAGAAATAGGTATTACGGACATGTGATTAGAATGCCGAAGGAAAAAATCGCAAGACAGGTTCTTCAAGCCGAGCCAAACGGCAGGAGACCCAGGGGTAGACCAAAGAACGAGACGGTTAGCCAATATCCATAGTCTCAATTAGTCATGCTCGGGCATCAAACCACAAAGTATAATGATGGTTACTTTTGACAGAATCCTACAGAGGAGGTGCTTTAGAACTCTATCCCAACCCACGAAATAGTGGGCTGAAAAAACGGATGTATGGAAAAAGATCTGTTTTTTTATGAGTTACTTTTCCATGTTTTTTTTATATGTTTGGGTATAATTTTAAAAAAGAAAATTGCCAATAGTTTTGGGATCTTTCGAACCATCCCTCCGATATACACAAGTATGACTCTTTGCCGACTTTGTTTCCTCATAACTCTTTTACTCTTTACTCTTTTACTTGTCTCAGTCATTTTACTGTGGCCATGCTGCTGAAGCACCGCCTTTAGTCGAGCAAATCGACCACAGGACTTATTTTTTGTAAGCCTAGTACTTATTCTATCGGCCGAACCGCTAAGTTACGGGGACGTAAACACACCAGCATCGGTTGTCAAGTGATGTTGGGGGTACAAACACAGACACACAAACATATATATATACACATACATACTTCCTTCTCCTATGTTTCCGACGAAGAGCTTCGCTCGAAACGTTAAACCCTCCTTCTTTCCTTCTTTCCTGAACGCCCAATAATACTATATTTGTTCCACGTCCTCGCGTTGTTGTGTTTTTTGTGTTTTCTTGTTTGGATTAACTTTATATATATATATATATATATATATATATATATATATATATATATATATATATATACATATACATACATACATATATACGACGGGCTTCTTTCAGTTTCCGTCTACCAAATCCATTCACAAGGCTTTGGTCGGCCCGAGGCTATAGTAGAAGACACTTGCCGAAGGTGCCACGCAGTGGGAATGAACCCAGAACCATGTGGTTGGTAAGCAAGCTACTTACCACACAGCCACTCTAGTCACATGTCCGTAATACCGGAGCTGTGACCCCTCATCGCGAAGTTGCGACTCGGTCTGAAGAGATTCCTTGATCCTCAAGGTGCTTCGGATGTTAGGGTAGCTATTTTTTTAAAAATCGATATTTTTAAGAAAATTTTCTACAAATACATTTCAGATGGTGTAAGTTCCAATTACATTGGAATTTGTTGTGAAAAATTTGTTGGGTAGGGTTTAAAGGAGTTTCGGATAATTCATACGTGTCGACTTTGTTTCCTCATAACTCCTTCGGCGGATTCCATTTCTGTTGGACTCATAACAGCGGAAAGGAAAAATATAGAAAAAATAGAATGAATGTAAACCCTATTTTAAATGCAGTTTCTGTTTAGGGAAACAGGGACTGGTATTAGGTTGTCATTGCGACTGGGAAGGTTTAGACTCTCCAAGAACAAATGAAGGCAATTGAAGGTTGATTAATTATTAAGGGGTGTCCCAAAATAATAACCCGACTAGATCAATATTACTGAATGATGAAAATGCAAAGTTTTCCGGTTGTGACAAGTAAAATAATCTGATACAGTTCCTTATCAAGTTAGATCCTTATCCAAAGTGTCTAAGTAATTTGAAATAAGCGTTGACTTAATCATTGATAGCTGCTTATCGGTTCGCTTTATCTTCGCAAAATATAACAGATACGCAAAGGAATGAGTTATAGGGGTGCGGGTATGAGTGGGTGTTTAAGAAGCGCGCTTTGAAATGATATGATTTCAGCTTCTTCACTCCCATTACGCGGCATCTTGGGCAAGTGTCTTCTACTATAGCCCCGGGCCGACTAATGCTTTGCTAAATGAATTCGGTAGACGGAAAGTGAGTGGAAGTCCGATGAATACACACACACACACACACACACACACACACACACACACACATGTATATAGAGGGAAAGTAAGAAGAAAAATAAGCGAAAATGCACATTGGAAAATCAAAAAATGTAAAGCCTTTTTATGAAAAGTAACGATAGATATATACAATTAGATGAACTGTGATCATGAGTGCACCAAACCTTGAGTGTCCCCACCCAAGAGGAATCGATGCTAGATGTGTCGAAACAACTGTCGTGATTAATAATAAATTCTCTGAAATGGACGCCGGTCCTTTGAAGAGTTATTCATTTACAGTTGAGTGGGCTGGAATGACATGAGATGAAGTTTTGCTCAAAAATCTTAGATCATGCGCCTTCACTGGATCTCAATGGAAGCAGATCGAACAATAAAATAAAGAAAGTGGTTGAAAATGTGATATTAATATAGAACACATATTTCTTTACTACCCACTAGGGGCTAAACACAGAAGGAACAAACAAGGACAGACAAACGGATTAAGTCGGTTACATCGACCCCAGTGCGTAACTGGTACTTATTTAATCGACCCCGAAAGGATGAAAGGCAAAGTCAACCTCGGCGGAATTTGAACTCAGAACGTAGCGGCAGACGAAATACGGCTACGCATTTCGCCCGGCCTGCTAACGATTCTGCCAGCTCGCCGCCTTAATAATAATGATTTCTTTCATTGGCCACAAGGGCCAAAGACGAGGGCGGGGACTACAAGGACACAAGACTTGAAGAACAATATTGAAGGACACAGCATAGAGGATGCAAAAGACAGAGGTTCGAAAATAAATTGCCACGGATGAAGGAATGTTTATGATATTCATAGGCAAACTGCGGCCCGATGGACTTTTTTAATGGCACGCTAAACGAAAAGTTACTTTTAACTTTTTAGTACTTCGGCTCGCCTGATGATGAGTCATGTCTGATGTGACCCGCTTCTTGAAAAAGTTTGCCCGTACTTAACCCCTTACCCAACAATTATTTTGAAAATAAATGTATTTTTTCAGACATATTTTTTTAATTGTTTTATTTTACTATGTTTTGAATGGTGATTTCGAGGTATATTTCAAACCTTATTTATTATGAATTTTAATTCAATAATATTGATTTTAAATTACCGCTTTGGGCAGAAACGAGTTAACCCGTTTTTAGACGAAGGAACTCGTTTGCTGTCGATTTTGGCGAGTCTATCTTTTGACGAGTTAACTCGCCAGAGATAGAAAAAAACGATTTCGGTCAAAACGCATATATTCGTTTCTGCCGGGTAAGGGGAAAGAAATTTATAGTTGAATTTTGTTTAGCGCACTTAGGTTCTGTTATAAATGCACAGATAAAAATTAATGTAAGCATTTTAAAAATGTACTTTACAAATTGAGTATTTTGAATCCAAAGAAATTTGAGAAAGAATTATATGAGACCGTGAACTGAACCAGCAGCCAGAGTCAAACGGAAATCGTAAAAGAGTTTCCTTCATTCGAAGTCACGTACAAATAGATAACTGGAATCAATGATACGGCAAACTTAAGTGTCAAGTAACTAATCACCATAATTATATTTAGCACAGTCAATGACATGGGATTTATTTAGAATAACCTCTTCACATTCAATCGCATTTTTTCATGGTTAACATGCAGTTCAGGGTCGTAAAAATATGAAAATAAATTTGTCCTAAAAAGTGCAACTAAATTGCGATCGAAACTAGATATGACGATACTGACAACCCAAAATTTCGTAAAAATAACATAAAAGACACCCTCATTACACCCCGTTCGCAGCAGGCACCTATATGTATAATACCTTCTAGTGATATATGCTAAGTATATATATTTCTTTACTACCCACAAGGGGCTAAACACAGAGGGGACAAACAAGAACAGACAAAGGGATTAAGTCAATCATATCGATCCCAGTGCGAAACTGGTACTTAATTCATCGACCCCGAAAGGATGAAAGGCAAAGTCGACCTCGGCGAAATTTGAACTTAGAACGTAACGGCAGACGAAATACGGCTATGCATTTCGCCCGGCGTGCTAACGGTTCTGCCAGCTCGCCGCCTTTTATGCTAAGTATATATGTTAAGCATTTCAGACGTAGAAGCTGAGGTAAGCCGTTCCAATGTATTATACCGAGGATCAGACATCACTGAGAAATATACTCTTTACTCTCTTTTTTACTCTTTTACTTGTTTCAGTCATTTGACTGCGGCCATGCTGGAGCACCGCCTTTTAGTCAAACAAATCGACCCCAGGACTTATTACTCTTTTACTCTCTTTTACTCTTTTACTTGTTTCAGTCATTTGACTGCGGCTATGCTGGAGCATCGCCTTTAATCGAGCAACTCGACCCCGGGACTTATTCTTCTTTTTAAGTCCAGTACTTATTCTATCGGTTTCTTTTGCCGAACCGCTAAGTAACGGGGACATAAACACACCAGCATCGGTTGTCAAGCAATGCTAGGGGGACAAACACAGACACACAAACACACACACACACACACGCATATATACATATACATATATACGACGGGCTTCTTTCAGTTTCCGTCTACCAAATCCACTCACAAGGCATTGGTCGGCCCGAGGCTATAGTAGAAGACACTTGCCCAATGTGCCACGCAGTGGGACTGAACCTGGAACCATGTGGTTGGTAAGCAAGCTACTTACCACACAGCCACTCCTGCGCCTATGATTGTTTTCATCTTATATAATATTGTTTTCATGTGATATAAAGTATATGTATGTTCTGTTCAATGATTATGTCACATACAGTTTACGTGAAACTTGGGATGTCACTGTCGTAACTTCCGGTTGCTACCCTGGTTAACGTTCAGTATTTTTAGGACGATTTACTTTTTTCTATTTTACGACCGTAAACTGCATGCTAAGCCTTTTTCTTACCTTGTCAATAACTAGTGCCGCCGAGAAACAACCTTTATCCATCTCAAGACATAAAGTCGTAAAACTGATAATGAATGATCTGAGTTAACTTTGGATACTGAGGTTGCTATACGTCCATATTTTCCAAGATTTGTCCTGGATTCAGGTGTCAAAATTTGCGTCTGGGAAGAAATTTTTTAAATACTCCAAGTCAGGAATTTCACTTTACACACACACACACACACACACACACACACACACACACACACACACACACACACACTTACATACATACATAAATATATAATTGGCTTGGATCCATGCAATCCAAAGTCTAGTAGGTTCCTCGAACGAACCTATCTCGTCAGGCTTGTAAGACCGATTGAAACAAGTCCAGGAAACACACACACACAGGTTCAGTTCCACTGCGTGGCACTTTGGGCAAGTATCTTCTACTATAGCCTCGGGCCGACCAAAGTCTTGTGAGTGGATTTGGTAGACGGAAACTGAAAGAAGCCTGTCGTATATATGTATATATATGTGTGTATATGTTGTGTGTATATATGTATATATATATATGTATTTGTGTGTATATGTTTGTGTGTCTGTGTTTGTCCCCCCCAACATCGCTTGACAACCAATGCTGGTGTGCTTACGTCCCCGTAACTTAGCGGTTCGGCAAAAGAAACCGATAGAATAAGTACTAGGCTTACAAAGAATAAGTCCTGGAGTCGATTTGCTCGACTAAAGACGGTGCTCCAACATGGCCACAGTAAAATGGCTGAAACAAGTAAAAGAGTATCAATGAAACCAAAGTTATTGCTTCCTGAGTTTATTCTAAAACTTATCTTTGTAATTTGATTTTAACTACAAAATAACAATTTTATATATTTTCTATCAATTCTTTTCGTTTTTGAGTTAGCCATGTTTAGTGTAGACCCCAACCTTTTTTGCGGACCGGTTTCATGCAAAACAATGTTTCCACATAATTATGGGTTACGCGCAAAACAGAACAAAATAAAGAGCATAATATATAATTTAATTATCACATACACACACACACACACACACACACACACACACACACACACACATACATGCATACAGGAGTGGCTGTGTGGTAAGAAGCTTGCTTCCCAACCACATGGTTCAAGGTTCAGTCCCACTGCATGGTACCTTGGGCAAGGGTCTTCTACAATAGCCTCGGACTGACCAATGCCTTGTGAGTGGATTTAATAGACGGAAACTGAAAGAAGCCTGTCGTGTATATAGGTGTGGTGTGTGTGTGTGTGTGTGTGTGTGTGTGAGTGTATTTGTGTGCCTGTGTTTGTCCACCCCACCATCGCTTGACAACCAATGTTGGTGTGTTTACGTCCCAATGACTTAGCGATAGAATAAGTAGTAAGCTTACAAAGAATAAGTCTTGGGGTTGATTTGTTCGAATAAAGGCGTTGCTCCAGTATGGCCGCAGTCAAATTATTTAAAAAAAAGAATATATACATAGAGATAAATAGATAGATAGATAGGCGCAAATGTGGCTGCGTGGTAAGACGCTTGTTTCCCAACCACATGGTTCCAGGTTCAATATCACTGCATGGCGCCTTGGACAAGTATCTTCTACTATAGGCTCGGGGCGACCAAAGTGGATTTGGTAGACGGAAACTGAAAGAAGCCCGTCGTATTTGACGATTTCTATTTGTTGTGTTTTTTTACCTTTGAAATATATATATGTTTGTGTGTGGGTGAGTGTTTGCCCCTACCACTGTTTGACAGCTGGTGCTGGTGTGTTTACGTCCCCGTAGCTTAAAGGTTCGGGAAAATGACCAATAAAATAAGTACCAGACTTTAAAAAAAAAGTACCGGTGTCGATTCATTCGACTAAAAGTTTTTCAAGGCAGTACTCCAGCCTGGCCGCAGTCTGATGACTGAAACAAGTAAAATATTAAATATATATAATACATATATATTACGTATATAATTCATATATAATGCAAAAACACCCAGCAGGCTGCGACAATCTATAAAACAGATGTGAGATTTTAAAATTCATTCATTATGTGCGGCCCGATACGGCTCCGCGGCTCAGTGGCTGAAGATCTTTGGTGTCAAAGTCTATCACATAGACTAGAGCAGTTATTTTCAAACTTTTTGCTGGAGCTGAACCCCAAGGAAACATTCCACTGGCTCGAGGAACCCCTGTGCAATAATTTAATAGTCTTTTGCACACATATCTGCACAGGAGAATTAAAAATTACTGCCGATTTTAGCAGTTTTGTAACTTCTTGCGGAACCCCTGGACTGTACTGGCGGAACCCTGGTTGAAAACCACCACTGAACTTAGAGAGTTATATGTAGACTTCTTGCATTGTTTTGTCACCAAACGCCTGTGAACAGATCCAAGCCACGAATTACGTCGAGCAAATGAACGCCTCTCAGGGTAGTAGTTGACACATTTAAAAAAACAGTTTAATTTATTAGCTCTTGCATTTTTTTGCGCTTTAATCTATTTCTAAAAACTGTGTGAGACTATCCTCGCTTCACTCATTTTCTCATATTCTTTCTCTCTTTTTGTTTGGTTAGTAATAATATAACTAGCTTGAGCACGCCAGCCAGAAGTGACGACAGCTATAGTAAATGACAGAAAGTGGTACGTCTGTCGGAAACAACATGAGAATACTTACACACACACGCACACACACATGCAAACACACACACACACACACACATACACACACACACACACACACACACACACACACACACACACACACACACACACACACAACACACACACAGTATTGCAGAGTGTGAACAATCGAATATGCAGTTTATGTCCATGAACTTTCCCTTAGAAATCTTTTAGTACAAAACTCGTGCGTGAATGTGTGTATGTTGTGTGTGTGTGTGTGGTGTGTGTGTGTGTGTGGTGTGTGTTTGTGTGTGGGAGAGAGAGAGAGAGAAAAGTGGGGGAGAGGGAAAGATTGTTCGTGTATGTGTGTGCACGAATGAAATTTTGATTTCAAATTTTGACGCAAGGTCAGCCATTTCGGTGGAGAAAGTAAATTGATTACATCGACCTCCAGAATTCAGCAGATACCGTAAATCCTCGTGTATAATCCGCATTTCCCCCCCAAAATTTTATGGTCAAAATCCCTAGTGCGTACTATATACGAGGTTAAAAATGACAAATATTTTCTAAGCAATGTTCGAGTCTCTATTTGCTGTCCGGCAATGTTTATTCAGACACATTTTGTGATGTCGGGTGCGAAAATAGCTTAAGCTAAGCCTGAAAGCAATGAAGTCATAAAAGAATCGTCCATAACTTGCAGTAAGCAACATTTATTAAAATAAAAGTATTCAGGACACAGAATAACATGTAACGAAAACAATTTGCAAATATATTTACATTCCCATATAACAGTTAAGAACATCACCATTATTGTATTACGCATGCGCAGAAGTATTTGTTCGACTAGGTGTTGGTGGCTTAATTACGCAAGACTCAAGTTAGAGAAGTGGTGCATGTCAGGATTGGACAAACAAAATGAAAATGCGTCTAGTTTTAAGAACACTAGCGACATCAGAGCATGAGAAGTATAGTTTATATTGCCAAAAAAGCGTCCATCATAATAAATTTCACCGACACAGTTGACATTTTGTGCAAAATGTTTAAGTAAAAGAGACCACTTGTGTATATATAATACTAGATAGAAATGTTTAAGCATAGAAAAAAGCGAAGAGGAAGACTTCACTACTTATACAAGTAGAATCAACAAAGAATGTGAGAAATTTAGGCTGGATATGCTTACTCCAGATTCTTTAAAGTGTTTGATTTTTGCACAAGGATTGACAGATAAAAAGGATGCAGAAACTCGAATGAAAATTCAAGCAAAATTGGAAATGAACCGAATTTGACATTGCAAAAATTGTCAGAAGATTGTGACAAGTTATTAAAATTAAGGCATGACACGGAAAACAATTCAACAGAAAGAGTGTTTTCATATAAGACCAGTGCAAAAGAAGTCGGAAGACAAATAAATTGCTGCGGGAAAAACAGAAATAATATCGAGATGTAGACACATGTATGGAATGTGGTGGGATGCACGTGAAAAAGAGATTGTATAAAAAAGCAAAGTGTTTTCGCTGCGGGTTTACAGGACATATAAAATCGCACTGCAAAACTAGAATGATAGGAAAATGGAACAAAAAAAGAGAAAAAAAAATACATAGGGGCAGGAGTGGCTGTGTGGTAAGTAGCTTGTTTACCAACCAAATGGTTCCGGGTTCAGTCCCACTGCATGGCACCTTGGGCAAGTGTCTTCTACTATAGCCTCGGGCCGACCAAAGCCTTGTGAGTGGATTTGGTAGACGGAAACTGAAAGAAGCCCGTCGTATATATGTATATATATGCGTGTGTGTCTTTGTCCCCCTAGCATTGCTTGACAACCGATGCTGGTGTGTTTATGTCCCCGTTACTTAGCGGTTCGGCAAAAGTGACCGATAGAATAAGTACTAGGCTTACAAAAAGAATAAGTCCCGCGGTCGAGCTGCTCGATTAAAGGCGGTGCTCCAGCATGGCCGCAGTCAAATGACTGAAACAAGTAAAAGAGTAAAAGAGTATAGTCTGTCAGCATGAAAAGTCGTGACTACAACAAACAGAAAATTCGTGAATGTGGGAAGTGAAACTAGTGTCAGAATGCAATTAGACACAGGAAGTGACATCACAATCATAAATGGGTAAACATAGGCGCAGGAGTGGCTGTGTGGTAAGTAGCTTGCTTACCAACCACATGGTTCCGGGTTCAGTCCCACTGCGTGGCATCTTGGGCAAGAGTCTTCTGTTATAGCCTCGGGCCGACCAATGCATTGTGAATGGATTTGGTAGACGGAAACTGAAAGAAGCATGTCGTATATATATATATATTATATATATATATATATATATATATGTATGTGTGTGTGTGTGTGTGTGTGTGTGTGTGTGTATGTATGTATGTATGTGTGTGTATATGTTTGTGTGTCTGTGTTTGTCCCCCTAGCATCGCTTGACAACCGATACTGGTGTGTTTACGTCCCCGTAACTTAGCGGTTCGGCAAAAGGGACCGATAGAATAAGTACTAGGCTTACAAAAAATAAGTCCCGGGGTCGATTTGCTCGACTTAAAGGCGGTGCTCCAGCATGGCCGCAGTCAAATGACTGAAACAAGTAAAAGAAAGTAAAAGAAAAGTAATAGGAACAAATGGTTAAACCAAAATTATGTAGTTCAAAGAAAATGGCGTATGATGTTACGGGAAGAAAATTATATTATACAGGCGTTTGTAAAATAATGTTCAAAGGTCGAACCAAAAAAGTGAACGTTTATGTGTTGAAAAATAATCAATGAATTTATTTGGCGGGATATATTCATAAGCGTTTTGTGCAATAACGTAAGCGGAGCAGTCAAACAATCGAACGAGATCGATGAACTGAGACAAAAAAGGAAAGAAACTTTTCCCCAAAGGTTTTTTTCGGAAGGTTTAGGCTGTTGCGCAAAAACAAAAGCAAAGATTGCTATCAAAAAAATTCAGCACGTATTTTCAAGCCCAAACGGAACGTGCCGTTTGCGACGACGGTAGACTAGGTCAATAAAGAACTAGAAAGGTTGGAAAGCCTGAATATAATTGAAATGATTGTCCATGTAGACTGGGCAGCACCGGCGGTCTACATAAAAATAAATAATAAATAAAAGAGTGGCTGTGTGGTAAGTAGCTTGCTTACCAACCACATGGTTCCGGGTTCAGTCCCACTGCGTGGCACCTTGGGCATGTGTCTTCTACTATAGCCTCGGGCCGACCAAAGCCTTGTGAGTGGATTTGGTAGACGGAAACTGAAAGAAGCCCGTCATATATATGTATATATATATACGTGTGTGTGTGTGTGTGTGTGTTTGTCCCCCCAACATCGTTTGACAGCCGATGCTTGTGTGTTTACGTCCCCGTCCGTAACTTAGCGGTTCGGCAAAAGAGACCGATAGAATAAGTACTAGGCTTAGAAAGAATAAGTCCTGTGGTCGATTTGCTCGACTAAAAGCGGTGCTCCAACACGGCCGCAGTCAAATGACTGAAACAAGTAAATGAGTAAATAAAACACTTCGATGGAAATATTTTTCGTGTTAATTCAAATAACAAAGGAAAATATTAAAATAAACTAAAAAAAAAACCCCGACCGAATTTATCTGACAATCCAAAGTTAAAAACTGGTGTGATAAAGGACTTGGCAACCAATTCGGTTTATGAAAATTATTTTATTGAGCTGTCCAGAAAGTTCGTGCCGATTTTTAAAGGAAAGAAAAAAGTCAATAAATTGAAATTTTTTACCATTAAGACTATTCTGCAGAGACCTGAATAACTGTGCTCTAAATAGAGGTGTAGTCAAATCCTATTTTATGGACTCAACCATGTTCTTAGAACATGGTTGAGTCCATAAATTAGGATTTGACTACTATAAGTCGAGAGATAAGCTACTTATAAATCGGCACGAACTTTCCGGACAACCTAATAATTCTGCAAAAGTACTTTGAAAAAGTTCGTGTTTGTTACTTGTAATTGCGACCGATGAACAAGCTTTTGCGTGTGTGAGTGCGTGTGTGTGTGTGTGTGTGTGTGTGTGTGTGTGTGTGTGTGTGTGTGTGTGTGTGTGTGTGTGTGTGTGTGTGTGCGTGCGTGAGTGCGTGCACGTTGTCTTGTCTATGTGTTTGAGTTTGTGCGTGTTTTCTAAGTGTTTCTTCCAGTACTGGCGTTATTTTATTTTATTTATTTTTCGTCTATCGTCCACCAATGGAAAAAAGTTTATTTTCCACATTGATAAAGAGGAAAAAAAAAAAGAAAGATTCTTCTATTTTGAAGTTTTCAGGTCCGAGAAATTTATTGAAACTTATTTTAAGCAAAGGGGTTTGTACATTATTGGAAACATTTTATTGCAACAGTATTTCGCAAAAATCTCAGGACGCACAAACAGATTTTCTAATGTTTGTATTTGAACAATGTTTAAGGCGGCGAGCTGGCAGAATCGTTAGCACGCCGGGCGAAATGCTGAGCGACATTTCGTCTGTCGCTACGTTCTGAGTTCAAATTTCACCGAGGTCGACTTTGCCTTTCATCCTTTCAGGGTCGATTAAATAAGTACCAGTTACGCACTGGGGTCGATATAATCGAGTTAATCCGTGTGTGTGTCCTTGTTTGTCCTCTCTGTGTTTAGCCCCTTGTGGGTACTAAAGAAATAGGTATTTCGTCTGCTGTTACGTTCTGAGTTCAAATTCCGCCGAGGTCGACTTTGCCTTTCATCCTTTCGGAGTCGATAAATTAAGTACCAGTTACGCACTGGGGTCGATGTAATCGACTTAATCCGTTTGTCTGTCCTTGTTTGTCCCCTCTATGTTTAGCCCCTTGTGGGTACTAAAGAAACAGGTATTTCGTCTGCTGTTACGTTCTGAGTTCAAATTCCGCCGAGGTCGACTTTGCCTTTCATCCTTTCGGGATCGATAAATTAAGTACCAGGTGCGTACTGGGGTCGATTTAATCGACTTAATTCGTTTGTCTTTCATTGTTTGTCCCCTCTATGTTTAGATCCTTGTGGGCAATAAAGAAATAAGAACCATTAGTATACCAGACTAGCTGCGTGACGGCATTTCTTCCGGCTTTCCGTTTTGAGTTCAAATTCCGCCGAGGTAGATTTTTGCCCTTCGTCTTTTCGGAGGTCGATAAAATATATACCAGTTGAATAATGAGGTCGATTTTATCGACTTGTCTCCTTCCCGAAATTGCTGACTTTGTAGGAAAATTTGAAAGAGTATTATAATAATATTTATAATATTTTACAGGAGTGGCTGTGTGGTAAGTAGCTTGCTAACCAACCACATTGTTCCGGGTTCAGTCCCACTGCGTGGCATCTTGGGCAAGTGTCTTCTGCTATAGCCCCGGGCCGACCAATGCCTTGTGAGTGGATTTGGTAGGCGGAAACTGAAAGGAGCCTGTCGTATATATGTATATATATATATATATATATATATGTATGTGTGTGTGTTTGTGTGTCTGTGTTTGTCCCCCCAACATCGCTTGACAACCGATGCTGGTGTGTTTATGTCCCCGTTACTTAGCGGTTCGGCAAAAAGAGTCCGATAGAATAAGTACTAGGCTTACAAAGAATAAGTCCCGGGGTCGATTTGCTCGATTAAAGGCGGTGCTCCAGCATGGCCGCAGTCAAATGACTGAAACAAGTAAAGAAAAAAGAATATTAATCCATCGTGTATAAATACGTAATATATTAAACGTATTAACACAGAACTAAACCAAGGCTTTGTCTGACAGTAACAGCAGTTAGACTAAAATAATCACTCACTTATATTAGAAAAACAGCTGACTCTGAGTGAGTAGCATCAAGTCCAGCCAGAAAGTTGTTGCATATACTTATTTCTTGATCTGTTTACATCGAAATTCTATCCCTCGTTTTACTGTATAAAGTTCAACATTTGTTATTTTAGACAAGATAATTTTTACCCTTTTCACACATTCCTAATTATTTCACACTATTTACAAACGGTATATTTTGTCATCTGAGCATGACATTTATTTTATAAAAACCATGATCAAATTTACCGTATTATGTTATAATAGAAGATATTTTAATACAACTAAACTACAAACATCTTGGTACCATTTGCTTTCGTTTACAAGACATTTTCTTTGTTCCTTTTCTGCTATTTGATCTCCGTACACATAAGCAATTCTAAGTAGGTGTTAAAGACATATTTGAAGCTTTATGTTGCATAAATGATTTGAAATAAAACGTCTGATGTATGCTTTATTATCTTTGTTAAAAAATAGGCTGTTTACTGGGAATTTAGCTGTTAACAGATAACATTCGTGTTCTAGTTAGAAATCTGCTGCAACAATGTAAAATGACAATATATTTATTTATTTTTATCTTTCGTCGTACTAAATACAGTAGTCTTGTCCTCGTGTTTCATCTGTGACTACAAGGTCATGGTAAGAACAACATCAACGACGATTACAGCGACAACAACGACACCAACAACAGCGGATCTTTACCTTTTGACCGCCTCAATTACGCTAAGAGTAAAAGATGTTTTACAGCGATCCCTCGTTTATCGCGGTAGATTGGTTCCAAGACCGGCCGCGATAACTGGATTTCAGCGAACTAGGGACACCATATTTACAGTATTTATTTAACGGGTATTTGGACTTTTAAAACCCTCCCTGTACTGTTAACAACCCACCCATTACAGTAGTCTATTAATAACAAGGACAACTGTTAAGCAATAATACTCTAGATTTAAAAAAATAAAGATTGTTACTGTTACACAGGCCAGATTACAAAATAGAAAGCTGTGATTAGTCGTCTCTCTCTCCATTGCACCAATCACAGCCCGTCTTAAGTTCAAATACCCCTGTATATGCTTTTTTGCGATTTTACGCTTGTTTTGTTGTTCCTAGACTAGGAAATAACATTTATTATTAATATTTCAATGGATTTAATGAAAAATTTTAGGTGTCATATATATATATATATTTAAATCCGCGAAGTCGTGAATCCGTGATAGTTGAACCGCGAAGTAGCGAGGGATCACTGTATATGACACGTTCTACATGTGTCCGAAGTTAGAAAGTGTTTAGTTACAAAAAATTACTTTTTAATCTGTCGGTCAAAAGGTAAAGATCCTATAATTTAACATTTATGGTGAGTGATGAAATTACTTCTAATTCATTTAAGTAAGAATATAACTAATCCTTACTTAACGTAGACATTTACTAATTCACGTCCACGGTTGCTGTTGTGGATCTTTACCTTTTGACCGACAGATTTAAAAAATAATTTTTTGTAACTAGACACTTTCAAACTTCGGACATGGTAGAATGTGTCATATAAAACATGTTTTACTCTTAGCGTTTTTGAGAAAAGCTTATAATTACGAAGTTATTTCACGTTAAAGTTGTCCTATTTCGGTAATTTCAACCAATCAATGACGTGTATTCAGCTGAATGAAATTACTGCTGTTGTTTGTCAACAACAACTATCGGCGGGGTATTTTTTGTTTGTCACTGTTATTTATGACATCATTCGTGCGTTTGTAACTGGTTTTAGGGTTAGGGTTGTCATAAATAACAGTGACAAACGAAATATACACCGCCGGAAGCTCTTGATGACAAACAACAGCAGTAACCTTATTCAGCTGAATACACGTCATTGATTGGTTGAAATTACCGAAATAGGACTACTTTAACGTGAAATAACTTCGTAAATATAAGTTTTTTTCTCGAAAATACTAAGAGTAAAAGATATTTTATATGACACATTCTACCAGTGTCCGAAGTTTGAAAGTGTTTAGTTACGAAAAAATTATTTTAAAAATCTGCCGGTCAAATGGTAAAGATCCAAATTATAACTTACAAAACAAAATAATTCGAATAAGCAACTAGGAGTATTTAATTGGGAGTTAAAATCTCAAATAAAGCACAAGCATACCTCAGTTTCGTTTCTTGTTACGCTTTTTTCGATTTTGTGTCGTTTTGTTTCTTTTCTTTACGAAATAAACCTGAACTTCAGTCGATTTACGTCGTCTCAGCGGACATATTTAAAAGCATAAGCATTTAAAAAAAGAAAATACCCCAAAAACCAATACTGAAGGGGAAAACTAAAAATGAAATACTTGTGAAAATATGTACAATCTATTGAATAGATATATGGGGGCCCGTGGCTTAGTGGTTAGGGTGTCAGCATCATGATCATAAGATTGTGGTTTCGATTCCTGGAGCGGGTGACGCGTTGTGTTCTTGAGCAAAACACTTCATTTCACGTTGCTCCAATCCACTCAGCTGGCAAAAATGAGTAACGCTGCGATGGACTGGCGTCCAGTCCACCTGGGGAACACATACGCCATAGAAACCGGGAAACCGGACCCATGAGCCTGGTTAGGCTTTAAAAAGGGCGCATTTATTTATTTATTGAATAGATATAAGACAATTGTTTTAAAATGATTTTTCGTGTTACGTTGTTTTTCGAGTTAAGTCGCATTTCTTGTAACCAATTACGGACGTAAGTTGAGGTATGCTGGTAACATCAAACATTAAATATTTAAATGTTTGAAAATATCACGACAGGGTAGAAATAAAAAGGAAAATGCTAAATTTTGCTATTGAAGTTAGAGGTCCTAATACAGCCATTGGCAAACTGCGACCCGCGGGACTTTTTCAATGGCACGTCAAACGAAAAATTACCTATTTCTTTATTACCCACAAGCGGCTAAAACATAGAGGGGACAAACAAGGACAGACATAGGTATTAAGTCGATTACATCGACCCCAGTGCGTAACTGGTACTTAATTTATCGATCCCGAAAGGATGAAAGGTAAAGTCGACCTCGGCGGAATTTGAACTCACAACGTAACGTCAGACGAAATACGGCTACGCATTTCGCCCGGAGTGCTAACGTCTCTGCCAGCTCCCCGCCTTCGTATTTTTCAAACGAAAAATTACCTTGAAATTTTTGTGATAGGTGCAGTATTATACTAGATGATATGACATGTCCTATGTGACCTGATTCTCAAAAAAAAAAGGGGCTGCCCATCCCTGCAAAGTTCAATGAAAGGTAAATTTTTGTGAATAGTGCAGTACACTAGATGATATAACGTGTCCTATGTGACCTGATTCTCAAAAAAAAAAGGGGGGCTGCCCATCCCTGCAAAGTTCAATGAAAGGTAATGGTATTTATCTTTTGACGATTAATTGCAAAAAATGAGTGACATTTAGGGGTGTCACGTTGAAAATTGTGAACTATATCCATGTACACAAGGTACAGAAAATAACTAACCTATATAATTGCATTTGGTTAAAATAATAGATTTGGGGCTTTCACAGTGAAGCCTGTTTTCCCCATATGTTTCTATTATTCATTTTTCCTGATTCATTTAACACGGTATATTTTGGGGGAAACCAAACACTTGCGATAAAGAGGGATAGATGTATTTTATGTTATAGACCCTGGAAGAATGAGAAGCAAAGTTTATTTCTGCGACTTTTGATCTGGAAGAAATGTCACTAAGAATTGTCACTGACATACCATTCACTAAGCATCGCCACTAAAATGCCACTGAAGAAATGCCAGTAAACCTCCGGAAGAAATACCACTTAGAAATGCCACTGAAAGCGTATTCCCAAGGAATAAATTTATTGTTTTTAAGTGTTTTCCTATTCTTATAGTTAACATATGATTCCCTCATCGCTAATAAGTCTGTTGAAGTCTATAAAACCAAGACATGTCTCTGGAGTTGTTTGTATAAGTGCCGGGAACGAAATTTGATTTCGAGGTGAGAACCCAGGTCCAAAATGTTTTGGAAAATATGTCGATTTTTTTCAATCTTAACATCAAAACAAACATAGGAGGCGTGCATAATGGATCACCGTAAGTGCGTACGTATGTACGTATGCATGTTTGCATACATGCATGTATGTATGTATGTAGTGTGTATATACATATATTATATAGATATATTATATATATATATATAGATATATATATATATATATATATATATATATATATATAATATATATATATATATATATATATATATACAACACACATACATATACATACGTACAGGAGTGGCTGTGTGGTAAGTAGCTTGCTTACCAACCACATGTGTCCGGGTTCAGTCCCACTGCGTGACACCTTGGGCAAGTGTCTTCTACTATAGCCTCGGGCCAACCAAAGCCTTGTGAGTGGATTTGGTAGACGGAAACTGAAAGAATCCCGTCGTATATATGTGTGTGTGTGTGTTTCTGTTTGTATGTCTGTGTTTGTCCCCCCCCAACATTGCTTGATAACCGATGCTGGTGTGTTTACGTCCCTGTCACTTAGCGGTTCGGCAAGAGAATCCAATAGAATAAGTGCTAGGCTTACAAATAATAAGTTCTGGGGTCAATTTGCTCGACTAAAGGCGGTGCCCCAGCATGGCCGCAGTCAAATGACTGAAACAAATAAAAGAACACATACACATCATCGTAGACTTACGACCTATTCGACTTACGACCGTTCGACTTTACGACGATTGGCGCGCCAGCTCCCGGCGGCGATAGTAAATAGTCCAATTGAAATCTAATGGGTTCAATTTCTTAGAAATTAACTTGTCTACGGGTGGTGTCAGCTAACAAACGCTTCCCCTAGGTTTCGTTATCGATCGCCACTGTGATGGATGAATATCCTGTCGTGGAGACATCGAGGCAACCTCTTATTTGTTTATAAGACGACTGCCTGAGACTCCGAAATGTTTGACTAACGCCAGTATAGTAGTATAACACAGAATGCTGAGTGTGACCTTTACGCGAGAATGTACCTTAAGAATGTAGAAATACAAAACAAAGCTATGTGTAGGCCTATAGGCCGATTTACGACTAGTCAGTCGGAACGAATTGTGGTCATAAATCGACGACGACCTGTATGTATGTATGTATATATATATATATAATATATATATAATATATATATATATATATATATATATATATCTATATATATATAATATATATATATATATATATATATATATATTGGTAAAAACGGTAAGATAACAAAAAAAGAAAGAGACCTCAATATTATGTAAATAGAGGAAATTTATCTGTAAATTAATATGAGACAATTATTCAATAGCCAAGATAAAACTGCCAGATGGCCAGATAACCGAAGAGATGGTGTTGTGGATTTCCACTTCGGCATCCGAAATTCAGAGTTTTATCTTGGCTATTGAATAATTATCACATATTAATTTACAGATATATATATATTTCTTTACTACCCACAAGGAGCTAAACATAGAGGGGACAAACAAGGACAGACAAACGGATTAAGTCGATTACATCGACCCCAGTGCGTAACTGGTGCTTAATTTATCGACCCCGAAAGGATGAAAGGCAAAGTCGACCTCGGCGGAATTTGAACTCAGAACGTAGCGGCAGACTAAATACGGTAACGCATTTCTCAATTCTCAGGTCTCCATATTTATCAACTTTTTCTTTCATGGTATGTTGATCTCCTGATACTGCAACGTCGATTATTAGGCACTCTTGTTTGTCCCACCTAGAAGTTACTATACCCGGCCTTCGGTGCTCTAACACTTTATCTGTATGGAAATCAAAGTCCCAGAGGATATTTGCCTTCCCCTTCTCGTCCATTACCTTTACATGAACAGAAAACCAGTATAGAAGCTTTTGAGAGATCTTCTATTAGCGCAACATCGTCTGCAATAAGCAGATGACGAATGACACCGGTGCGCAGCAGTATTTTGGCTTTGAATAATCTTGTCCGAAACTGGAATTTAACACCACTTCGTATGACATCAAAATCAATCATGCTTCAACATCACTGAAAAGAAGAGTGCTAACAAAAACATGGACCATGACACAACCTTGCAAAGGATAAAAGCGGCTGCAAATATACCGCCTGCACTGACCTGTAATCTTCGTATTCGCAAAATCTGCGGGCTTCTTTGTAAATCGGTGGCGGGACTCGAATACCGCATTCGACATAAGCATCACGACTGACAAAGAAAGTGTAGGCTGTCGAATCCTGATACATCGAAATCGACGGAAGAGTCCATCACATATATAAAGGTAAGAAGCTCTCAAGGGAGTTGAACGGTAGGTCTTCAGAGAAGAAAATCTGTCAGGCAAGTGTTTCAGCCCTTGACTTCTTACACTCTAAGGGGGTCGGGCCGCATCCAGGTCATGATCGTGGCTGCCCTTCTGCTGACACGTTTTAGCCACTTGAATATCGGAAATTTCTTCATTTAAACCGCTTGGCGATTTCATCTAGCTGTAACTCCTCTCTGCTGATTCAGCTACCAAACTTATACTTGAAGAAACAACGTTGGTTGCCATGGTAACGGTGAAACGTCAACACTTTCACAGTGATTCAACTCAGAGTTACTACCCTTAGCGGTAAAGCGGTGTTGAGATCGTTTTGTTCCTCCTCAACCAGAACCAACTGGAACACCTCTCCGCTTTCTCTGATATTGTCTTTAAAGCATCGATTCTGTTCTTCCCAGAGACAGAGAGTTGTTTCATTAGATGGTAAGTTAACCTGGACATAAAACCGCAAACTCCAACCTCTGTGGCGAGAACTTTAACCCGGAAGTCAGTTTCCCTCAGGCCGTTGGTTAGACTGGCGTATTTTTCGCTCATGAACACGTGAGCTTCTTCAATTCCACACATTGAGTTCATTCAAAATTGGTTGCTCTAATGAACTGGAATGGAGTACGATATCCAGCCTCAAGTCACACTTCCTGAGGTTTCTTATTTTTTTACTGCCAACAAGGGGCTGAACATAGAGGGGACAAACAAGGACAGAAAAACGGATTAACTCGATTATATCGACCCCAGTGCGTAACTGGTACTTATTTAATCGACCCCGAAAGGATGAAAGGCAAAGTCGACCTCGGCGGAATTTGAACTCAGAACGTAGCAACAGACGAAATAGCTATTTCTTTACTACCCACAAGAGGCTAGACACAGAGAGGACAAACAAGGACAGACAAACGGATTAACTCGATTATATCGACACCAGTGCATAACTGGTACTTAATTTATCGACCCCGAAAGGATGAAAGGCAAAGTCGACCTCGGCAGAATTTGAACTCAGAACGTAGCGACAGACGAAATACCGCTAAGCATTTCGCCCGGCGTGCTAACGTTTCTGCCAGCTCGCCGCCTTTAAAGGAATATATATTTCTTTACTACCCACAAGGGGCTGAACATAGAGGGGACAAACAAGGACAGACAAACGGATTAAGTCGATTACATCGACCCCAGTGCGTAACTGGTACTTAATTTATCGACTCCGAAAGGATGAAAGGCAAAGTCGACCTCGGCGGAATTTGAACTCAGAACGTAGCGGCTGACGAAATACCGCTAAGCATTTCGCCCGGCGTGCTAACGTTTCTGCCAGCTGTCTTCCTGGTGATTTCTGGTTGTTTTGTTGATTCTGGGAGGTCCGCTGAGCACTCCCAGAAGACTTTAGCTTAAGCCCTTGGCCCAACTGGTTTCGAGTAGTATCGGATAGAATTGGGCGAAACTACGTGGACATTCAAGATTCCGACTGAAGAAACAGTTGGCTGCGAATGATCCATGTATCTTGTTTTGTTCTGTTTGCTGTTGTTGTGGTATCGTCCTTTTCCCGCTTGTTATGTTTTGACTATTTCCGTTTGTTGTGTTTTTACCTTTGATTTATATATATTTACACACACACATATACATATATTATATATATATATATATATATATATATATATATATATAATATATATATATATATAAAATACAAAATGGGACAACAAGGTGATACAAAAAGGGACAACAGAATATCCAGATAGACGATACAAAAAGACAAGGACGGGTCATTCGAAGCTTTCTATCGTCAGTCACGAACCGGACCATCCTCGCAATTTCGGCTGTGAGGTTGCTCCAATCTGGCCAGCCCCAAGGAAAAACTAAGCTAAGAGCATTAGATTCCTTGGAAGAAAACATCGAATGTATACGAAAACAAGGACGGAAAAACAGACGATGTTACACAAATATAAATACAAAATACAATTAAAAAAATAACAGGACAAAACAACGGGTGTCTTTCGACTGGGGACGAATTGAATTCAGCTGGCGTGTCTGGAAATGAAGCCTTACGGGAGAGATACAAAACATTCACAAACACAGGAAAGAATATCGAATATATATATATATATATATATATATATATAATATATATTATATATATATATATATATATATATATATATAATATATATATATATATATATATATAGGTATCAAGTTAGAGGAGTTTAATACCTCTAAGGGATAATTAAATCCAGAGTCGCTCCTGGCTATTAGCTGGGTAGGTACAGTCTTTTGTAAGGTTGTGCGGTACCAAGTAATTCGTTTGGTAAACCGGAGTTTAGATTATATAAGAGAAGAAAAGGGATACAATAACATTGGGAAACTCTTGGTTTACGCTGGTATGTCTTTAATTAAATAGGTAACAAAGGAGGAAGAAGCAAAGATGAGGGTAGCATTTACGATCGTTTCGATTTACTGAAGTAAGTAAATCTCTTCAGAATGCAATTATAGATAGATTCATCGGTTAGGATGCGAAAATGATTGATACATATGTGATGGTAATGTAAACAAAGTGGTAATTCTTACATTGAATTTTGTTCTTGCACTTGTAAATTTGTTGGGTTTGCTTGTGGTAGACTGGTTGGTTTAGTTGGGTAATTAGGGCTGAGTAATTTAGGTGCGGGTTACCTCGTTTAATTAAGCACATTTTTCTCACGTGTGCATTCCGTTGTATAGATACTCTCTCTCTCTCTCTCTCTCTCTATATATATATATATATATATAGATATATATATATATTTCCAAGAAAGTTAGAGGTTGTGAATCCAACCAACTAAGGGATAATATCTATCCAATATACAGCTGGTGGAATACCAAATTATTAATATACAAGTGTCTTCATTTTATTTATTTCCTGTATGTTATATTTTAATAATTACTGGTATCCTTATATATCTTTATATATTTTATATGCAAAGCATGATATGTTATACATGTATGTATATTCTTGTAATTGTCAGTTTAGTAAATAAATAAATAAATAAATCAACATAATATAATGCCTAAAAGTTGATGAATACCACTTATTGATCCCCTCCATTTTCTTATTGCTCTCTCCCTCTCTCTCTCTCTCCTCTCTCTCTCCTCTCTCTCTCTCTCTCCTCTCTCTCTCTCTCTCTCTATATATATATATATTATATATATATATATATATATATATATAATATATATATATATATATATATATATAATATATATATATATATATGTGTGTGTGTGTGTGTGTGTGTGTACTTATTCATTTTTATACTTTTTGTGATCCATTATATGTTTTATAAAAATATATTTTATGTTTTATTTATGATTTGGTTTATGTCTATCATTGTTTGAATTGCATAATAGTGGTTTTTTTTCTCTAATTTATACATTTTATATATATATATATATCATTGGAAGTATCAATTTACTAGATGGAGTCCAATAAATGTCATTAAATAAATGAAACAGGTTTTGATGATAATACGAATTATTTATATAATTTAACCAGACACCTGTTTCTGTTGCAAAAGACCATATTTGAAGAACATGTATTCCAACAAAAATAATGCATATTCTTTTGTTGAAATATATGTTCTTCAATTGTATACCCAAATATGGTCTTTTGCAACAGAAACAGCCGTCTGGTTAAATTAAATAAATAATTGGTATTATCATCAAAACCTGCTCCATTTATTTGATGACATTTATTGGACTCCGTCTAATAAGTTGATTTTTCCAAACATTTTTATTTATATATATTCATATGGAAATGAAAGGATTCCCTTAAATAAAGTATGATTAAAAAACCTTGGAAACCCTAGGGAATAATGACCTAAATGGAAGAAGTATTTTTATCCGGAAAAATATAGTGTGTGTGTGTGTGTGTGGTGTGTGTGTGTGTGTGTGTGTGTGTGTGTGTGTGTGTGTGTGTGTGTGTGTGTGCGTCGTGGCACTCCGTCGGTTACGACGACGAGAGTTCCAGATAATCTGATCAACGAACAGCCTGCTCGTGAAATTAAAGCACAAGTGGCTGAGCATTCCACAGACACGTGTACCCTTAACGTAGTTCTTGGGGAAATTCAGCGTGACACAGATTGTGGACAAGGCTGGCCCTTTGAAATACAGGCACAACAGAAGCAGGAAGAAAGAGTGAGAGAAAGTTGTGGTGAAAGAGTACAGCAGGGTTCATCACTTCCCCCCCCCCGTCGGAGCCTCGTGGAGATATAAGTGTTTTCGCTCAATAAACACTCACAACGCCCGGTCTGGGAATCGAAACCACGATCCTATAACCACGAGTCCGCTGCCCTAACCACTGGGCCATTGTGCCTCCACACACACACACACACACACACACACACACACACACACACACACACACATACACATACACACAGCAACAATTTAACACCAGCAACAACCACGGCCACTCCTCAACACTAGTACAATTGATGAACTATTAAACTCTACAATCAAGGGCCCTTCACAGTCTTGCTATCCACTTCCTCATTTCCTCGGAGTACCACAAGTGACCCATCGTCATCACTGTCATCATGTTCTACTGCTACTACCCTTGCCACAACTAAACAATAGCAACAACAACAAACTCAACATTGGAAGTCACTCTTCAGTACTAGAACAATCAACTATTGGACAACACAGTCTCCAGCTCTTCTCATCTGTCAGGCCACTCAAATTCTTCTCAGAATAACTCAAGAGATCCATCATCATCATGATCTTCCTATTCTACTGCTACTGTCAGTACCACTACTGCTACTCCAGTTGGTGAAGAATCACTCCTTTCTCCCCTCCCCGTCGACCTCAATATGAATGTATACCAGACAGTTCCATGATAGATCTGCCAACTGTACATATAGGCGTAGGAGTGGCTATGTGGTAAGTAGCTTGCTTACGAACCACATGGTTCCGGGTACAGTCCCACTGCGTGGCACCTTGGACAAGTGACTTCTACTATAACCTCAAGCCAACCAAAGCCTTGTGAGTGGATTTGGTAGACGGAAACTGAAAGAAGCCCGTCGTATATATGTATAAATACATATATATGTGTATACACACACACACACACACACACACACACACACACACACACACACACACACACACACACACACACATATATATATATATATGTATGTATATATATATATATATATATATATGTATGTGTGTGTATATATTTGTGTGCCTGTGTTCGTCCCCACCAACATCGCTTGACAACCGATGCAGGTGTGTATACGTCCCCGTAACTTAGTGGTTCGGCAAAAGTGACCGATAGAATAAGTACTAGGCTTATAAAGAATAAGTCCTGGGGTCGATTTGCTCGACTAAAGGCGGTGCTCCCGCATGGCCACAGTCAAATGACTGAAACAAGTAAAAGAGTAAAGTAAAACTATGAACACACGAAACTCCCAAAATATGCTGCTATTCTCAACACGAGAGGCTATGCATACGCAGAGACTCTAACTTTAGCGCAAACCACACATCTAACACCATCATCACCACCACAACCACCACCACCACTAAATGCTAAATTACAATAACGTCTACACATGTAACCCGGAGTCGTAAAATTTGTTGCTATTTCCAACAAAAATATGATCAGATGTCCCTTCACTCATCTTCCAGGGACTCGATGCACATGTAAAAGCATGACACTAAACCACCACCAAATCCACAATAGAAACATTCCTTACAGTGTTGGTCCAGACAGATAGACACACATTCTCAGTTTTATATATATATAGATAATAAGTCTATCCTCCCACAAGCTCAAAAAGGCCGTAAAAGGAATTCTTATCAGTCCAAAGATCAATAACTCATAAGTAAAATCATTTTAGAGAATTACCGGAGCAAAAAGAACCTGAATATGACATGGATAGACGAGTGGAAAGCGTTTGTGTCCCACATAATTAGCTACTCAAAGGCCTTGAGATATGTAAGACCTCTTCTGTCGTCTCCAAATTCTTACAAGGTAGCATGGACAAGTATATATATATATATATATATATATTATATATATATATATATATATATATAGATATATATATATATATATATATATATATATATACAAGTATATATATATATATATATATATATATATATATATATATATATATATATATCTTTCATAGATATAACATTGGCTAAATCAAGAAGGAATATCGACCGTACAATATTGAACATTTAAGGTATGTCTCTATTCCGATACTTCGAAACAAGCTGTCACCAATTTGCCTGATTTATAATGAAATGGATGCATGAAACCTTCACGATTAAAAGTGCATTACTATTTTTTTTAATCTCACAACGTGAGATATTCAGCCACAGTACTTTGTAGTAAAGATTGTTTGCCAACATAACATGGCAGTCCTGGTTTAGGACTGATGTTGCTGTAATTTAGCCCCAGGATACATCGTCTCTAGCTGGCTATACAACACAATCTGTTTCCTTATATTTTCGAACAAGGGAATCTAGCATCCCCACTCAGCTCAAAACAATATCTGTGTATCACGATTTCTGGCTTATTTCTCTACATCAGCACAGAATAATTGTTCGGCTATTCCTGTTCGAAATATATAGTTTTCAAAGTGCATTAGCAAAAATTCACACTGACAAGGCATATAAACAACATTATATTTTATTATAAAGCACTTTGGGAACAATTTTACGAACAACCGACATTGTCAGATGTATTTTCCATTTGCGTGAAAAAAAGATAACGTGCCATCGTTTTTAACAATATACCATTGTTACTGATTGTTAAATCTAGAAAACCACAAACTACTGGCCATGAACTGATCGCTATCAGTTGTTATTAAGATTACACGAGACAGTAATTTATATAACCAACACAATTCCTTTGTACAATAAAAATTATACAACACAAAATGGCGGACATATGAATGATATGTTACGCAATTTTTAAGGACTGCTAAATTTTCATTATAACTGGGTGAATCTACTCAACCAGGGATTGGATCCTTACTTCCGGTTTATAAAGGAAGTGACAACTCGAAGGTTATTATTTGCTAGACATTTGGTAAAAGAAAATCGATGTTTCTTGCTGTAGATGAAAGGAGATTTCCGTTGCAAATAAAATGGCAATGGCCGCAGCAACTGAGAGAATTCTGTCAATTGGTTGGTTACTCTTTTACTTGTTTCAGTCATTTGACTGTGGCCATGCTGGAGCACCACCTTGAGTCGAGCAAATCGACCACAGGATTTATACTTTGTAAGCCTAGTACTTATTTCATCGGTCTCTTTTGCCGAACCGCTAAGTTACGTGGATGTAAACACACTAGCATCGGCTGTCAAGCGAGGTTGAGGGGGACAAACACAGACACACAAATCTGCACATATACATACATACAGACAGACAGACAGACAGACAAAAATACCCTGTTGTTGTTGAAGTTCCAATGAAGGAGCCTTGAATCTGTGTTGGAAGCCGGCTCTTTCTCTATTGGTAAGAAGTTTTGAAATGAAATTGAACAATGGCATACATACATACACACATATATTTATATATGTATGTCTGTGTATGTATGCGTGTATGTATGTATGTATGTATGTATGTATGTATGTATGTATGTATGTATGTATGTATATATGTGTGTGTATGTATGTGTGTGTGTATGTATGTATGTATGTATACGACGAGCTTCGGTTTCTGTCTATCAGATCTATTCACAAAGCTTTGGTCGGCCCAAGGCTATAATAGAAGACACTCGCCCAAGGTGGTCACACAGTGGGACTGAACCCAGAACCATGTGGTTGGGAAGCAAACTTCTTACCACACAGCTATGCCTGCGCTTATATATCAGATTTCTATTTCAAGTTTAAAGGAAATAAAATTCATCTGCGAAGAATGGAACTAGATTTGATAAAAACGAAGTTTGTTTTTGGACAGCGTTCGTTCCATAGCTTATCTTCTTGAAGCTAACTTAAGAATTAGGAGGAATTTACTAGTTCTGATTCTTCCAGCAGTCAAAGAAACTAAAGAAATACATGACTGCGATATTCGGCTCTCTTCTCTTCATTTGAAAGCGCCATATAAGAACTTCTCTAAATGATTTAAAGACATTTTCATTATGGAGAATACTGTCTGGATTTTAGATCCATGTTCAAGTATTGAGGAAATACAAATACAGTAATAAGAGAAACCGGATCTTTTCGGTTTGAACGACAGTTTTTTCTAGCGGTGTCATATGAAATTGTCACCCATAATTATGACCCTAGTGTCGATCTATTGCATTTCAATATCTTTTGAGGTTAGGGTTAGGGGTGGGGGAAGGGTATCTTTTTTTCTTCACAGATGTAAATAAACCCAATCTGTTTCTTAAACGAGGGACATATTCGTACGGCACAGAATGTTGTTTACCTCAATAGACGTCAGTGATTGGTTGAAATTGCAGAAATTGAAGAAAAAAAAACAACAAATATCTTACAAACTATAGAATTTTCTCAATAAAGCCAAGAGAAAACGATGTTTTATAAACACATTCTACCAGTATACGAAGTTTAAAATTTTTTTAGTTACGTGGAAATTATTTTTAAAAACTGCCGTTCAAACCGAAAAGATCCGAGAAACCAAAAACTGAGAACGGCGACTATCTTTTCCAGAGGCAGCACTGAACTGTAAAATCTTTAGCTTGAATAATGAGCCTCTGTGGAAAAATTCCTGATTGTGTGATGTTCTCCTGGGTAACAGTTTCTACTCTCGTGATCCCGGTTTCAAATTAAAAGCTATGGTAAATCTATACATTTTCATTATGGGGAATACGTACATACATACAAACAAACACACATACATACATACATACATACATACATACATACATACATACATACATACATACATACATACATAGATGCATACAAATATACATACATATATACATACATACATATATACATACATGCATACATATATACATACATACATACATAAATGCATACATAATACATACATACAATACATACATACATACATACATACATACATACATAAATGCATACATAATACATACATACATACATACATATACATACATACATACATACATACATATATATACATACATAGATGCATACATATATATACATACATAGATGCATACATATATACATACATATATACATACTTACATTTATACATACATTTATACATACATACATACATACATACATATATACATACATGCATACGTATATACATACATACATACAGCAAATACTTGTAAAATATTCAATACGTACAAACACACATACATGAACAAATATACAGACAAACGTATACATAAATTAATATACACCATAATACACGCACGCACGCACACACACACACACACACACACACACACACACACACACACACATATTTTCAAATAAACGTAAAGATTCTCTGCCCGCAACGCACCCTATTTGGATTTTTTTTCCAAAGTAGGATCACAAACTGGTGTAGAATTTGGTAATGGTTGTAGGGTAAGAAAATGTCAAAGGTATCTGGGTTTCTAGTGACACCAGAATTAAGAGAGACAACAGTAGACAAGAACGGCTTTACAATTACTAAGAACTTAGATTACATCTTGGGTGAACCATTAACCTTTATCAGCAATTTATTGCTATTATGGCTTGATCTGTTGATAATCCAGGAGATTCGCTTATTTTCGAGAAATATTTTTCTTCTCTCGAACCTTTTCTGCGGGTTAAAAGTAAATTTCGGCACATGTCGCGGTTATGGCGATTCACCCAACCCCACCAATGTTTTGTACAACTCCCAACATATTAACCCCAATTCTCTGCACAGTTTTTCTTTTGCCCTTTTACTTGTTTCAGTTATGTGGCTGTGGCCATGCTGGAGTACCGCCTTTAGTCGATCGAGCAAATCGACCCAAGGACTTATTCTTTGTCAGTCTAGTACTTCTTCTATCGGTCTCGTTTGCCGAACCGCTAAGTTACGGGGACGTAAGCACACCAGCATCGGTTGTCAAGCGACGTTGGGGGGACTAACACAGACACACAAACATATACACACACATACATATGTATGTGTATGTATATATATATATATATATATATATATATACATATATACGATGGGCTTCTTTCAGTTTCCGTCTACCAAATCCACGCACAAGGCTTTGGTCAGCCCGAGGCTATAGTAGAAGACACTTGCCCAAGGTGCCACGCAGTGGGACTGAACCCGGTACTATGTGGTTCGTAAGCAAGCTACTTAACACACAGCCACTCCTACGCCTACAACTACTTAAAATATTGGTTTCAAATTTTGGCACAAGGCCAGAAATTTCTGGGGAGGAGATAAGTCGATTACACCGAGCCCCAAGTATTCAACTGGTAGTCATTTTATCGACCCCGAAAGGATGAATGGCAAAGTCGACCCCGGGGGAATTTGAACTCAAAACGTAAAGTCGGAAGAAATACAGCTAAGCATTTTGCCCAACGTGTTTGCGATTCTGCTAGCTTGCCGCCTTGTACAGCTTGATTTCAAATTTTGGCACAAGACCAGAAATTTCTGGGGAGAGGATAAGTCGATTACGTTGACCCTAGATACACAGCTGACGCTTATTTCATCGAACCCCAGCAGAATTTGAACTCAAAAGGCAAAGCCAGAACAAATGTCGTGAAGCATTTTTGCCGAGTGTTTTAACAATTCTGCCATCTTTCCACTTTGTACAGCTACTAAGATACTAATCCTATTTCTCTACAGAGTTTTTACAACTGATGATTACAGTGATGACAGTTCTTTGTGTCCGAAGATCATGAACAAAAGTGGCCGCCTACATGCGGTGCCGAGATTTGCGATTGCCAGTACCACCCAGCACCTGTCGTTTACGCCCATCCTCCATCACTGTCGGACTTTTCTTTCTGTCCGCGTTGAATAGTTTTAAATTGAGAGTCCGTTCACGTAATCCGCTCCTGCTCTCTACACTTGGAGATCTGACTACAGAGACTCAGAGGCTTAAGACAACTGTAGTGCCCAGCGCAAATGTTGATAAAGCTGGAACCTCATTCCCTAAAAGCTGGAACGTCATTTCCTAAAAGCTGGAACGTCATTTCCTAAAAGCTGGAACGTCATTCCCTAAAAGCTGGAACGTCATTTCCTAAAAGCTGGAACGTCATTTCCTAATAGCTGGAACGTCATTCCCTAAAAGCTGGAACGTCATTTCCTAAAAGCTGGAACGTCATTTCCTAAAAGCTGGAGCGTCATTCCCTAAAAGCTGGAACGTCATTCCCTAAAAGCTGGAACGTCATTCCCTAAAAGATGGAACGTCATTCCCTAAAGTTGGAACGTCATTCCCTAAAAGCTGGAACGTCATTCCCTAAAGCTGAAACGTCATTTCCTAAAAGCTGGAACGTCATTCCCTAAAAGCTGGAACGTCATTCTCTAAAAGCTGGAACGTCATTCCCTAAAAGCTGGAACGTCATTCCCTAAAAGCTGGAACGTCATTTTCTAAAAGCTGGAACGTCATTCCCTAAAAGCTGGAACGTCATTTCCTAAAAGCTGGAACGTCATTTCCTAAAAGCTGGAGCGTCATTCCCTAAAAGCTGGAGCGTCATTCCCTAAAAGCTGGAACGTCATTCCCTAAAAGCTGGAACGTCATTTCCTAAAAGCTGAACGTCATTCCCTAAAAGCTGGAACGCCATTCCCTAAAGCTGAAACGTCATTTCCTAAAAGCTGGAACGTCATTCCCTAAAAGCTGGAACGTCATTCTCTAAAAGCTGGAACGTCATTTCCTAAAAGCTGGAACGTCATTCCCTAAAAGCTGGAACGTCATTCCCTAAAGCTGGAACGTCATTTCCTAAAAGCTGGAACGTCATTTCCTAAAAGCTGGAACGTCATTTCCTAAAAGCTGGAACGTCATTTCCTAAAAGCTGGAACGTCATTCTCTAAAAGCCGGAACGTCATTCCCTAAAAGCTGAAACATCATTCCCTAATGTATCAACTATGTCAACATGAATGTCCTTGGGTGCTGGGTGAGAGGCAAACCCTTTTTCTGCGGGGACTTGATAACACCACGATGCCAAATTTTGTCAGTTTTCAAGAGAGGTCACTGCTAGTTACTTTTGAACTCTTCTTTGGACAGTCAGACGTCAGTTTACCTGGAAGAAATCAATGCAGTTATTGATGATAGAAGTTGAAACAAATGCACGCAAGATTTCACAGTTCTAGCATCATTCCTTTATTGTCAGCCTATAAACTTTTCGGCCCATCCTCATACGTATATACATACATACATAGACATGTATGGATGTGTGTGTTCTCTTTCTCTTTTTAATTTCGAATAAATTTTGACGGGCCACCTACTTGGTAGCAAGGTTGTGGAGGAAAGCATCTCGTTTTAACTACCATCCTTTAATTGTTAAGAAGCTCTCGTAAATTTTTATAGTCTCAGACATTGCGATCATTTGTCGCGTATGAATTAAGGATTTGCGTTCTCTCTTCAGGAACTCAGGCGCAGCCATACTTTGCGCTGGACGGAATGGTATGTATCCTGTTTCTCCAATACTAATAGGTATGAAACTGAAAGTGCATCTTGGGTACTGGATTTGCAAACTCCTTATCAAAAGTCCATAAATATCCGTTTTCTCTTGTATATTTCTAACCACATCCGTGTCCAGAGGGCAGTGGTTTCCACAACAGAACATATCTTTTCTTTGTGGTCCCTCACAACGACATCTGGCCAGTTGTATTTTAACTTGGTAGCTGTTTTAATTTTTAAATCCCACAACTATTCTTTTGACTCATCGGTTTCGTGGGTTTTTTCTTTATTGCTTATCCTGCTCCCGACAGTTTTGGCCACCGCATCATGCCTCGTGGGAAGATAATATCTAGAAGACATTCTCTCACAGTTAACAATAGTGTGGTTGATGTCTTCAGTCTTGATCTTGCACAGCCTACGTTTGTTGTCTATCAAAGTTTTCTTCCTTTTATGCTGGTGGGATCTCTTGTTCTTGAATTGCATACAGGTAGCCTGAGATGTCATAAACATGCCGGTACTCCAAGCCAAGCTTTTGACATGATCAATCCCTTCTATGGTTTGCGTTTTGTACAAATACCAATATGGTAACCGTTAATCTCTGAAGTGTTTTGTACAAAGGAAATTATAAGTGTTAAAACTAGGACCGACAAGAAAGCAAGGTTGAAGAACCCTTAATCTCTGCAGTATTTTCTACAAAGGAAATTATAAGTGCTACTATTTTCTCTATGAACTGGTCCTTTTTTAATATTCTGTTCTGATAAATAGATTTTACCAATGCTCGTTGGAGAGAGAACTGTATCTGATCTTATATCATACCTTTCCTCAAATTCATTAGCTATCCTAATTACGCTGTTCACAGTCACAAACGTCAGCATACTAGTTACTGGTTGCTTTCCTCTGCTGCAGATGTTGTTTCAGTGCCACAATACGTGCTTCGTATGATATCTGTACAGATTTAAGACTACGGCTACCAAATCCACTCACAAAGCTTTATATTATTTGATCATGAGCAGGGTAGTGGGGGAACATCATAGTCATGTGTTGAGAGGGTTTCTTTGGGGTTTTAATGAATATCGTAACAAAAGTAAAGTTTGAAGGAAATAGCCATTTTTTCATACTTTCTAGGGGTCTGCAAATAGGAAATAACAGACATCGGGTTAGAGTACATAAACAACAAATCAATGTTTTTCTTTTCTTCTTAGAAATGTTCCTGCTACTTGACATTTGTGCAAATAGAAAATTCAAAATATTCTTTTATTTTTTATTTTTTTCAAAACGAAGGAAAAAAATCATCAACTACTTTACAAGAATTCTAAATCAGTGGCTAGACCAGAAACAGTCAATACCACTACTAAAAACCACTTCTACTAAATACAACATCGTAAACTCAAAACTGCCCTACCGTTGGCTTATTTGCTTGTTTTGAAAGAACGAAAGTATTTAAAGTACGTTAGTATTCAATAATGAAACCATTATACATTCTAGATTATGTTTTTGTCTTCCTTCCGTAGTTAAAATACGTGTTATGGGCAGGACCCCTAACAAGTGTGTTTGAAAAGCCGTAAACAGCGAAAGCTCTTGAAAACTTTCTTCCAAAAGTTTCCTGTGATTCTGTTTCATAAACACCATTTTTTACATAAGTAATAATTTTATATTTAAGAAAGTCTTTCTTCAAATATCATGTCTATGGAGAATTCTTTGCAAAAATCTATGTGCGTGCGCGTGTATGTGTGTAGATAGACTGAGAAATAGATCGAGAGAGGGTGGGGGAAGAGAGTGAGTGAGTGAGAGAGAGAGAAGAAAGAGGCAGGGAGAAGTGTATCTGTTGAAAACGACGGCTGACGTCACTGATAAATTTCTTGCCGAAATAATTAGCTTATGAATAAACCATGTCTTTGATCTCAGAGTACATGAAACACGTCCCCAATTAATGGGTGACAATGAAATACGATTCTCTTGTCACCAAATATATAAGCCTTTTTAACTGGGTCACTGAATCGTTGGCATTCCAAGAGAACACAAGCTCCATCGTGTTACTATTGTAGAGCATTGCCCAAGAATTTATGACAGACCAGCTGTAGACAGGAACTTCGCTGCGGGCTAGCTAGAAAGCTGGTCTGCGGCGAAGTAAACTTTCGGTTAAGCGGGCTTCCTCCTAAGCAGGAGTTGACTGGCAGTTGTGGCTCTCTGGTATTTAACCGAATAAATCTTTCGTTAACACAATCTGGGTCTCCGTTAATTTTTTGTGTGTATAGCTTAACTAAAGCTATGCTATCGTGAATCTTAACTATGGAAAGATAACGAAGGCATAACTTAGAATGCATAACGGTTTCTTTATTGAACACAGGCGGCGAGCTGGCAGAACCGTTAGCACGCCGGGCGAAATGCGTAGGCGCATTTCGTCTGTCGTTACGTTGTGAGTTCAAATTCCGCCGAGGTCGACTTTGCCTTTCATCCTTTCGGGGTCGATAAATTAAGTACCAAGGGTCGATGTAATCGACTTAATACCTATTTCTTTATTACCCACAAGGGGCTAAACATAGAGGAGACAAACATGGACAGACATAGGTATTAAGTCGATTATATCGACCCCAGTGCTTAACTGGTACTTAATTTATCGACCCCGAAAGGATGAAAGGCAAAGTCGACCTCGGCGAAATTTGAACTCACAACGTAACGGCAGCCGAAATACCGCTAAGCATTTCGCCCGACGTGCTAACGATTCTGCTAGCTCGCCGCCTTTGTAATCGACTTAATACCTATGTCTGTCCTTGTTTGTCCCCTCTATGTTTAGCCCCTTAATAAAGAAATAGGTTTCTTTATTGAACACTAACGCACTTAAAATACTTTCGTTCTTCCAATACAAATAAACTAACGACAATGGATGTCTTTGAAAATAACACAACACATAAGTAACACTGTAGCGTTCGCTTAGTGAATTTCTCTCTTAAACATTCTACAGGTTGTGTCTCTCTTTTCCTTCTGGTACTGATACTCATGTATTCTCTTCGTATTTATTGCAATCGACCGTGCGATGTATTAAAGGAGCCATTCTTCGTCACCTCTCCTTCGCACGGTCGTTCTACAAACTGGTGACCCCGACGTGATTTCGATCCACGCAACCCTACGTTTACACGGACGTCTACAAATCGGTGACCCAGTGCCAGCTTAATGACCAACCGCTCTTTCGACCTCGGCGGAATTTGAACTCGGAACGTAGCGGCAGACGAAATACTACTAAGCATTTCGCCCGGTGTGCTAACGTTTCTGCCAGTTCGCCGCCTTATGCAGGCTTCATTAACTATCTTGTTCCTGCGTATTTTAGGAAGGCCGTAAAAGAGACTAGATTTACATTTAAAGTTCGTGATATATAATCTATTTCTTTTTCTGTCAGGTCTTTTCCATGTAGAAGAATTAAGGATGCAAGATTTTTCATTGTTTTTTGTTTATAGTTTACAACTTTTTCCTAGATAACACTCGGCTTTTGTAGTATTCTGCGTCCATCAGGACTATAGCACTTCCTTTGTCTGCTTCTTTAATTGTCAGTTCTTTGTCATTTTGTAGTTCAATTAGATATTTCCATTCTAGATTGTTGAGGTTTGAGTTAATTTTCCGCTTATGGAAAATATTTGGAAAATTTTGGATATGGTCGCAGAAGACATCTTGTATTTTATTCTTACATTTAGATGTAAGATAATTACTTCTGTTTTTAACCAGTGATTCATCCTGCTGCTGTAGTCAGTTAGTACTTCTGTGAGTCGCAATTTTCCGCAGAATTCCGAAATATTGTCTTTAATTTCATTCTGGTTAGATCTTCATGGGGTGGGGTAAATTTTAATCCTTTAGCTAGTATACTAATCTTTGTTACAGAGAGAGTTTTCGGATCTTTTCGGTTTGAACGGCAGTTTTTCTAGCAGTGTCATATGAAATTGTCACCCATAATTATGACCCTAGTATCGATCTATTGCATTTCAATCTGTTTTAGGGTTAGGGGTGGGGTGGGGGGAAGGGTATCTTTTTTTCTTCACAAATGTAAATAAACCCAATCTGTTTCTTAAACGAGGGACATATTCATACGGCATAGAATGTTTTTTTTACCTCAGTGGACGTCATTGATTGGTTGAAATTGTAGAAATTGAAGAAAAAAACAACAAATATCTTACAAACTATAGAATTTTCTCAATAAAGCCAAGAGAAAAAGATGTTTTATAAAGACATTCTACCAGTATACGAAGTTTTAAATTTTTTAGTTACCTAGAAATTATGTTAAAAACTGCCGTTCAAACCGAAAAGATCCGAGTTTTCTTTGATAAATTCATTACTTCGGGCTTCTCTTGCATGTTTTAATAAAATCTATCTTAATTTTCTGTAGAATGTATTTGCCTGTCATATTTTATAAAGGGTTAATATATTTTTTATTGAAATATAAAGACAAAGGAATCTCCGTCAAGAAGACAGAATGTTTGTCATCAACAGTGAAACAAAATTACCAAACAAGTAGAATTTATTTTTTATAATGTCAACAATTTGTTGTACTCTAAACTTAAAGAATCTACCAGACTTAATTAAGTTCTTCTGACCTTCAAGTTGAACGATGTAGTTGAAAACTAATATGCTGATAACATTTTGACTGAAACAAAACATTCTATTTAACGAATTTTTGACATGAGTCAACACTAATTTTGAAGCCACTTACGAAGGTAAAATATATCAACCTTCATCGTTGATTAAAGGGTCTCAAAAGACAACTTTAACTTGCCACCATTTACAGACTTAAACATCTCTCCCTCATCATCCACGTATATGATGACAACGACCCGACCAGGGATGGAGTTTCTAACACAAGATCGTTCCATCTGCTAGAAATAACAGTCAAGTTCCTATCAAACCCATCAGAGGGTCTCAAACTTTTTTGGCCTCCCCCCCTCCCCTATTTTGATGTATAAATAAATATTTTATATTTTAATAATTTATACATACTTATGAATCATTTGATATTTATATAATATTATATAATTTGTATACAATATTATAATAAATTCCTAGCGTCTCCCAATCCACTGCCTTCCTCCCAACGCCTCCTTTTTCTCTATCACCCCCTTAGGCACCAGTGCCCACCTGGACCGTCTCTATACCCTCCAGGGGGCGGTAGCACCCACTTTGAAAACCTATGATCTATGTAAGTTGTTCAAATGTGTGCATCCATGAGATTAGGTAGTCATCTAGGTAACGTTTCCAGTTTTCTAGTAGATATTTGTGGAAGTCATATTTTCATTTAGATTGCTCATATATCTGGACCACCATGTATGCCATGACTAGATTGGCATCAGAGCAACTTTTGTCCCCATTGCAGTCCCAGTTATTTGTTTGTAAATATTGCCATTGAAGTCTAAAAAGTTGTTTCTGAGGATGAACTTAAATCCTTCAGTGATGAAACTGTATTCAGTTCTGTCTGGAATTTCAAGAGGGAATTTTTTCAAGCCAGAAATTTATTGCCTCTAGTCCATATTGGTGTGGGATTGTGGTATAGAAATTTACCACATTAAAAGATACAATAGTGGTATCATTGTTTATGGATTTTGGGAGATGGTTTAACAGATTCAGGTTGTCCCTTACAAGACTTAGTATGCATTTTAAAATAGGTTTCGGTAATATATCTAAAAAGTTGCTGAGCCTGTGTTTCACAGTTTGGGCTTGCTACAATTGGTCTAAATTTAAGGTTGGTGGGATATTGTATGTTTATGCAACTTGAAGTTGGTTCGTTATATGCATTCTTAATAGTTTGATTATGGATTTTGGGGAGACCATAAAAGAAGCTAGTCTTGCACTCAAATTGAGTTAGGTAGTCACATTCTTTGTTAAACCTTTTTGAGGTCTGTGAATGAATATGTTCAGTTTAGTCATTGCCCTTGATTTTTGGTAATTATTTACCTTTTTATGGTAGGTCAAAGCTTGTAATATAGATAGTATATTTCTTTTGTAGTGTTCAATATCCATAAATATAGCTCTTCCCTTATCTGCTTCCTTAAGTATGTTTTAGTTTTTCAGTTCATGTATAATAGCCCATTCCTTTTGACTGGTATTGGGCTTGATTTTAGGACGTGGAAGTTCTTTGTAAGGGAAGGTATATATAAAATCACAAAATTTATCTAAAGCTTTAATCTTACCTTCGTGGGCGTGTAATAGCAATTAACAATTCCTGTTAGGTGTAGTTTTCTACAGAACTGTGAAATATTCTGCATTTCACTGGAGTTAGGGTGCTGTGGTGTTGGGGGTAAATTTTAGGTGTTTTGACAAAATAATTTCTTCTACTGAGAGTATTTTTGGATAGGTCAATTATCTTCGGTTTGTACCATCTGGTGTCGAGAACTCTTTCAGTTGGATCTAAAAAATAATTTTTCCAAAGTTTTCCTTTTATTACTATTTATATATCTGAGGACATTTTCTCTGTTAACTTGTCCTCTTTTGTACCGATTTTGTACATTTGTTGTTCTAGATTGCAGTTGTTTCTCTCTGTAATTGTTTTTTAAATTGATATTTTTTATCCGTTGTGTATGTCTTCAGTTTCGGAGAAAATTCAGTCCAGGTCTTCCCGCTCAACCTCTGTTCAGTGAATACCACAACAAATGAAACACAGATAAACAAAGAAAATACTTTCATACAAACCCAGACTTTACAAACTACCAAAGTACATAGACAAATAACTATTCACATACAAAACTCATTCTGTCACTTAATAAGAGGAACCTACAGAACTAACAAACTAAACTTTAGCCACTGGACTACATACAAACGACTCTATTCCACTCTCCCACCAGGTAGATTAAATTTTGAATTCCTTGATTGTTACTAACCATGTTCTTTCAACTGTGTCAGCCTTCATTTTAGGCACAAAATATACCGAAAGGATGAAAATCAAAGTCAACCTTGGCAGAATTTGAACTCAAAACATGAAGATGGACAAAATGTTAAGCATTTTGCCTGGTGCAGTAACGGCCAGGCCAGAAATTTTGGAGAAAGTGGGGGTTAGTCAATTAAATCCATCCCAGTACTCAACTGGTGCTTATTTCTTATTTCTTTGCCCACAAGGGGCTAAACATAGAGGGGACAAACAAGGACAAAGGGATTAAGTTGATTGCATTAATCCCAGTACGTAACTGGTACTTAATTTATCGACCCCGAAAGGATGAAAGGCCAAGTCGACCTCGGCGGAATTTGAACTCACAACATAACGGCAGACGAAATACCTATTTCTTTACTGCCCACAAGGGGTTAAACATAGAGGGGACAAACAAGGACAGACATAGGTATTAAGTCGATTACATCGACCCCAGTGCGTAACTGGTACTTAATTTACCGACCCCAAAAGGATGAAAGGCCAAGTCGACCTCGGCGGAATTTGAACTCACAACATAACGGCAGACGAAATACCTATTTCTTTACTGCCCACAAGGGGTTAAACATAGAGGGGACAAACAAGGACAGACATAGGTATTAAGTCGATTACATCGACCCCAGTGCGTAACTGGTACTTAATTTACCGACCCCAAAAGATGAAAGGCCAAGTCGACCTCGGCGGAATTTGAACTCACAACATAACGGCAGACGAAATACCTATTTCTTACTGCCCACAAGGGGTTAAACATAGAGGGGACAAACAAGGACAGACATAGGTATTAAGTCGATTACATCGACCCGTGCGTAACTGGTACTTAATTTACCGACCCCAAAAGGATGAAAGGCCAAGTCGACCTCGGCGGAATTTGAACTCACAACATAACGGCAGACGAAATACCTATTTCTTTACTGCCCACAAGGGGTTAAACATAGAGGGGACAAACAAGGACAGACATAGGTATTAAGTCGATTACATCGACCCCAGTGCGTAACTGGTACTTAATTTACCGACCCCAAAAGGATGAAAGGCCAAGTCGACCTCGGCGGAATTTGAACTCAGAACGTAACGGCAGACGAAATACCGCTAAGCATTTCGCCTGGCCTGCTAACATTTCTGCCAGCTCGCTTATTTCTACAGACCCTGACAGAATGAAATGCAACCATTGACTTAGGTATGATTTGAGCCTGAAGAAATACTGCTAAACATTTTTTTTTTCCATTCCGGATGCACTTGGTCTCAAGCATTTGTCTTATGAAGAAAGGCTGAAGACGCTCGACCTTTATTCTCTAGAAAAACGATGATGCCGTGGTGCTCACAACATCATAAGCGGAAAGTGTAACCTCTTGAAAGAGCTGTTCTTCACTCCTGCTCCAGAGCGTCGGCTGTGGGGTCACTCCGAAAAGCTTTATCTGCGACGATTTCATCTCAATCGAAGGAGAGGGGCTTTCTCCGTCCGGGTTGCGGATCCGTGGAATAAGCTGCCGGATGAGATAGTGAAGATGCCGACGCCCGCTCGGTTCAAAGTCTCCCTTGACCACAAGTGGCCTGAACTCTTTACATGAACACCCTCCCTGTACATAACTCCATGTCCCCCTACATGGCCTTGCTTTTGCTTTTTGAGCCAAAAAATTAACTTAACTATATATACACGCACACACATAGAGCGTCGGCTGCGGGGTTACTCCGAAAAGCTCTATCTGCGACGATTTCATCTCAATCGAAGGAGAGGGGCTTTCTCCCTCCGGGTTGCGGATCCATGGAATAAGCTGCCGGACGAGATAGTGAAGATGCCGACGACCGCTCGGTTCAAAGTCTCCCTTGACCACAAGTGGCCTGAACTTTTTACATGAACACCACCCTGTACATAACTCCATGTCCCCCTACATGGCCTTGCTTTTTGCTTTTTGAGCCAAAAAATTAACTAACGAACTAACTAACAACTTTGCCAGTCCACTGCCTTAACAATAACAATAACAACAACAACAAATGACAGCAATGACAATAGTGCTGGGAACAACATCAATAAAGAACGACTCTAAACTTGAGTGCACATTAAAAATTTATTTACATGATTGTACAATAAGGAAAACCTTTTTACCTCAGCATACAACAACCTCTGCTGTTGTTGTTGTTGCTGCTGCTGTTGCCTCCCATTCTGGTTTTGTGTCTTTTACAGAGAAACAATGTAGCGAATAATGGAGAAGAAATATGGTTTGACTTTTTTCTTTTTCATTTCTATTTATTTTTCTTTTTTTTTTTTGTTTAAATATTATCTTCAGTTAAACTAACTGACAGAATGTGATATTCTATGCCATTTATCAGAATCAGAAAAATAATAGAACTCAGCTTTCCAATGGCATTGTAAGGGGTGGGTGGGAAGAGGAAAAAAAAAAATACCCCTTTGACTGGAATTTATGAAGAATTTGATATTAGACAAAATAATACACTGAATGTGTAATCAAATCCTTAACGGGGCCTATCATTGGATATATAACTTCTCTAGTAGTAGTAGTAGTAGTAGTAGTCTCTAGTCATTTGTACTCAACAGTAATTGTAAGTGAGCAATTTTCACATAAGCTTTCTCGATGGTTTAATAACTACTATATGATGATGACGATGATGATGCTGATGATGATGGTTGATGAAGACAATGATTATGTTCATGATGGTGGTGTGAAAGTGATGACGGTGAGGGTGGTGGTGGTGGTGGTGGTGGTTGATATCTATAGTTTACAGGAGTGGTGGCCACTTTTTTGCAGTTGTTTTCTCAGAAAAAATATCCCCCGTTACCGAGAAGAAAAAAAAGACAAAAAAAAAGAGAGAGAGAGAGAGAGAGAGAGAGAGAGAGAGAGAGAGAGAGAAAGAAAAAGAAAAAAACACTGACCACTTTTACACATGTTAACACACATCTAAAATGTTGTCTGTCTGTTTGAAAAGATTTATAGAAAATGAGTCTAAAGGAAACTTTAAAATAATAATAATAATATAATAATAATAATAATGATGATGATGATGATGATGTAAGAGAAGGGGGACAAAATGTATTTTTTATTGTTGTTGTTGTTCACATTATCAAAGTCTTGTAGTGAAACGGAACCACAAGTTGAAGAGTGGAAAGACATAAATGGAGCGGGTGGAACCGATGAAGAAGTATTTCTTAACATGACATATATTAATTGATGGTTTCACAGGAAGACTGGCACTGAAAAACACACACACAAACACACACATGTATATACATACATACATACATATATATATGTGTATATATATATATATATAAAATATATAAATATATGCTTATATACATATATGTACATACATACATATATATGTATATATACATGCATATATGGGCACAGGACGTAAAAAAAACATAGACAAAATGCAAAACGAGAACATAAAAACAAAAACATAGAAACACGGAGCAGATGAAACAGGGACAACCGAAAAAAGGGGAATATTCTTTATGTTGTATGTCTCGTTTCTGTTTTTTTTCGTTGTTTGAAAAAAGTTTGTTTCTATGTTTTTGTTTTTATGTCTTCGTTTCTCATTGTGTTCAACGTTTTTTTGATGTCCTGTACCCATATATGCATGTATATATACATATATATGTGGGTATGTACATACATGTATGTATATATGCATATATTTATATATTATTTATATTATTATATGATCGAATGCCACGCATCCTTTTCCAAGTACATATATATACATATATATATATATATATATATATATTTGCATACACACACACATATATATTTACACATATATACACACATACACACACACATGTAAGTGGACAAGCAAAGTGACACTCCACACATTTCATGAGTTATTTAATAACAGTTTGACTCGTTTCCATAGAGCTTAACTTTTTTCTGGGTTTGTAAGACAGTCGCAAGGAACTGAATCACACTAATTAAATAATAAATTATAGACATGTGTGTGTGTGTGTGTGTGCAAAACCATATTTGACTATCATTCAAGATGCCAAAAAACATGTGCAGACAAGCACTAGTTGACATCATACTAGTTGACATCATACTAGTTGACATCATACTAGTTGACATCATACTAGTTGACATCATACTAGTTGACATCATAACACTATCAACAATACTTTTGGAAGAAGAAGAATATTTCTGAAGACTGACTTTGATTATTCAGTCTCAAGAAAATAATGTTGAGCATTGGTTAATGAAAGGTGTTGTGGACATTAGATACAGCAGGGCAAGTAACTTGCTATACTTCACATTTAAAGAACAGCGTCTTTCTTAGAGAAAAGCTAAGTAAAAAAAAAAAAAAAAAAAACCTTCATTGAAGTATTCAAATACTTGAAATAGAAAAGAAGCAGTTATTTAAAAAATAATTCAGATTTATTGGGGAAAAACAAAGATCTACAAATTGATAAATGTTTCATTTGCTGTTAATTAATAGACAGGTGTTGTAAATTGGAATAAAAAAATTAAGTGAAACAATAGAATTTTACTTCTCTCTCTGAATGTATGTATAATTTGTAATCCTGTTTTGGATGAGTCAATTTGTAAATGAGGTATATATAACCTGCTGGGTATAGATGTAACTGAATAATGCAGGTTGCTGAACACAGATGGAACTCAACAATACAGATAGCAGAGTAATCTAGACGTAACTGAGTAATAAAGCCTGCTGAGTAGAATAGATGCCATTGAGTAACACAGCCAGCTGAGTAGTACAATCTGCTGAGTAGCTAAGCAATGCAGGCAGTTGAGTATAGATGTCACTGAATAATATTATATAGCCTGCTGAGTCCAGATATAACTGAGTAATACAACCTGTTGAGTATAGATGTGATTGAGCAATACAGCTAGCTGAACACTGAGGGGATTCAATAATACAGCCTGCTGAGTATAGAGATGTGTAGTACAACCTGCTGAGTATAGACGGAACTCAATAATACAACCTACTGAGCCACAGTGCAACTGAGTAATATAGCCTGTTGAGCAGAAAATTCAGAACTGTTCAGTTTTCACAGACGATTCACTTAGTTATTGCTTTTAAACAGCAATAAGCTTCAGTGATCCTCACTGGTGGTGGTCGTGGGTGAAGTTAGCTCTTAACAAATACACTGACCCAAACGATAACTGGATCATTTTTTCACTGTTATTTTAGGGGGGACGCCATCCCGCCCTCATAACAATGATAACAAAATATACCATGCTGTTACTACAAGACAAATATGATAGAATGGAGTCGTCGACAGACTTTGCTAATGTGTATCTGAGTGCTTGCATGTGTGTGTGTGTGTGTGTATGTCTTTGATGAAACTAAGAAAAAAAAACCACTTAAAAAACCCTCTCCCTGGCATTTATGAGAAACCTCTGTGCATCAGTTCAATGGCTAAGCTGAGAAAGCTGATGTTGTGGGCTTGGTGTGAAATGTAGACAATCCACGTCTATAATTATTATTATTATTATTGTGAAATGCAGACAATCCACGTTCTATATTAATTGTGGGTCGGTAAGTAGTTAGTATTGCTGATAATTCAAGAAAATAGTGTTGCTTAGAAAAGAGGCACTACAATGGAAGATAGAGCCAGCTGAAATGAGAAGATGAAAGACAACAAAAACAAAAAAAACCATTTCATTTTCGGCCACTGCTTCCAGATGCTCCCGTTGAGTTTCGCAACTTGTCTACAATGTTACACAACTTTAGAACAGGTCCTAGTTTCAATCCCAAGTATTTCATCATCATATCGCTGTTGAGCAACAGGAGGGCTTTACCATCAATTTCCTACAAGAAACAAACAAAACCAGGTATTAAACCAATGAAAATAGCAACAAAATGAGACAAAAGAAAATCATCATCATCGTTTAACTTTTGTTTTCCATGCTAGCATGGGTTGGATGGTTCAACTGGGGTCTGGGAATGCCCTTCCTAACGCCTACCACTCCATGAGTGTAGTGGGTGCTTTTTACGTGCCACCTGCACAGGTGCCAGACGAGGCTGGCAAATGGCCATGATCGGATGGTGCTTTTTACGTGCCACCGGCACGGGGGCCAGACGAGGCTGGCAAACGGCCACAATCGGATGGTGCCTTTTACGTGCCACCGGCACGGGGGCCAGACGAGGCTGGCAACGGCCACAATCGGATGGTGCTTTTTATGTGCCACCGACACGGAGGCCAGGCGGGGCGGCACTGGCAACGGCCACGTTCGGATGGTTCTCTTACGTGCCACCGGCACTGGTATCACAGCTACAATTTCCATTGATGTTGATCGATTTCGATGTTAATTAAAAAAAACAAGGCCTACCAAGATACACAATTTTTTTTTCTTTTTCTTTTCATAAGTTTCAGCTCATGAGCTACAATCATGCTGGGACACCATTGTTTGGAGGGGACACCCAGGAGTGAACCAGGGACCTCTCACCTATTACATTTTTCACTGAAAACCACCTTACTACTTCCCCATCTCACTTACGGAGTCTTAACTTTTGAGTTACTTGGTGACCGCACTGATACTGGTAACATGTAAAAAGCCACCCAGTAAACTTTCTAAAGTGGTTGGCACGAGGAAGGGCATTCAGCCATGGAAACTGTGCCAAAGCAGATGTCAGAATTTGCTGTAGTTTTCTGGTTCACCAGTGCCAGCCAAACCACCCAACCCCATTAAACCAATGAAAACCGATGTTAAATAAGGATGAAATATTATTCTATAGGCGTAGGAGTGGCTGTGTGGTAAGTAGCTTGCTAACCAACCACATGGTTCCAGGTTCAGTCCCACTGCGTGGCACCTTGGGCAAGTGTCTTCTATAGTGTCGGGCCAACCAAAGCCTTGTGAGTGGATTTGGTAGATGGAAACTGAAAGAAGCCCATTGTATATATGTATGTGTGTGTGTGTTTATGTGTCTGTGTTTGTCCCCCCAACATCGCTTGACAACTGATGCTGATGTGCTTACATCCCCGTAACTTAGCGGTTTGGCAAAAGAGACCGATAGAATAAGTACTAGGCTTACAAAGAATAAGTCCTGGGGTCGATTTGCAACAATGGGCTTCTTTCAGTTTTTCATCTACTAAATCCACTCGCAAGGCTTTGATTGGCCTGAGGCTAGAGCAGAAGACACTTGCCCAAGGGGCCACACAGTGGGACTGAATCTGGATATATGTGTGTGTGTGTGTGTGTCATTGTGTCTATTTGTTCCCCCATCACTGCTTGATAACTGGTGTTGGTGAACTCACATCCCCATAACTTAGTGGTTCAGCAAAAGAGACTGATAGTATAAGTGCTAGGCTTAAAAAATAACGCCTGGGGAGGGTCGATTTGTTCAACTAAAACTCTTCAAGGCGGTGCTCCAGCATGGCCACAGTCAAACGACTGAAACAAGTGAAAGAATATAAACATAAACAGGAAATTCTCTCACAAAAATGAATATCGACAAATGTACAGCAAGTTTATTGAGTGAAATAATTTGTTATCCTTAATCCTTCAGCATTCAAACAGCCATATCCAGCCCAAATTTTCTCCCTTTTCTAACATCAAATTGGCCAGATTTGACCTCTCACATCTATCCAACAATGTCATTTTAAAAATAATGAAATACATCAGCGAAATGTTGAAGCTATGAGATAATGCATGGTTAATTCAAAAGAATGTGAATGAATAAGCAATACATTTAATAGAGTAATCTGAATGCTGAAGGGTTAATGTAATAATAACAAGATTTATGGTGTTATGGAGTCGCAATGGCCCAGTGGTTAGGGCAGCGGACTTGCGGTCGGAGGATCGCGGTTTCGATTCCCAGACCGGACTTTGTGTGTTTATTGGGCGAAAACACCTAAAAGCTCCACGAGGCTCTGGCAGGGGGTGGTGGCGACCCCTGTTGTACACTTTCGCCACAACTTTCTCTCACTCTCCCTTTCTGTTTCTTGAGCAACGCTGCGATGGACTGGTGACCCGTCCAGCTGGGGGGGAACACATACGCCACAGAAACCAGGCCCATGAGCCTGGCTAGGCTCGGAAAGGGCAACATTTATCGTTTTATCGTTTATTTTGGACTTAAATATGAACAGACAGAAATAGGTAGCTTTAGGCCCTTTGCCATCTCATGAAGATGAGAAGTTTGAAAAGAAAGGATTAAGCTTACATGTTTCCGGAAAATTTCTGTGTGTGGTTTGAGAGCTGGGTCTGTGTCACAAATGTGATTGATTACATCATCAATAGACCAATCAGAGGGATCGGTTGAGACTTTGTGAGGTCTGTGGTCGGATGTCGTAGAGCTCGCTGTAATTAGAAGAAATGATAAAGAAATTAATACAATATAAGGAAAGAAACTTGCAACAATAGAATTTAGAAGTGCAGTGGTTGAAGGATTACATTCAAAGTAATACTGATATTGTGTTGGTTGTGGCTTAGTGGTTAGGGTGTCAGCACCATGATTGTAAGATTGTGGTTTCGATTCCTGGACCGGGCGACGCGTTGTGTTCTTGAGCAAAACACATCATTTCACGTTGCTCCAGTCCACTCAGCTGGCAAAAATGAGTAACGCTGCGATGGACTGGCATCCCGTCCAGCTGGGGAACACATATGCCATAGAAACCGGGCCCATGAGCCTGGCTAGGCTTTAAAAGAGCGCATTTATTATTATTATTTTGTCTTTGGAATGAGATTATCCATCCACCCAGCCATTATTTCCACCCATTATTCCCGGGATGGTCATGGGAGTAGAGTCCACAGACATCACCTCCATAGGGTCCTATCAGAAGCAACCATCATTAGATTCTCTAGATGGATTCCCAAACACAACCAACTGAGACTATGGACATTAATCCAATCACCTCGTTCTTGGTCTATCCCGAGGTTTCCAGCCAGATGGCTCAGCTTGAAGAATCCATTTTGCAATTCTTTTCTGTGACACTCCCAGTGGCCCCAAACAACCAAATCAAACAAATAGAGCACAGTCTTATGTAGAACTTTGATAAGCTTTCACAATTAACCTTGCAGATAATGTACAGAAATTTGTGATCAGAAAATAAGAGTACCACAATTAAGGTTATCATAAACAGAAAAGGCCAAGATCAATTTTGTTAGACCAAACACAGTAACTCTTCATAATAACATTGTGAAGCATATATAGGAACATCATCATCATCATCATCATCGTTGTCGTTTAACGTCCACTTTCCATGCTGGCATGGGTTGGACGGTCTGACTGAGGGCTGGCGAGTCAGAAGGCCGCCCTAGGCTCCAATCTGATTTGGCCAAGTTTCTACAGCTGGATGCCCTTCCTAACACCAAGCACTCCGACAGTGTAGTAGATGCTTTTACATGCCACTAGCACGAGAGCCAGTCAGGCATCAAACCACACTCAAATGGTGCTTTTTACGTACCACCAGCACGGAAGCCATTCAGGCAATGCTGGCAACAATCATGCTCGAATAGTGCTTTTTACGTGCCACCAGCATGGGAGCTGGTCAGCGGCCCTGGCACGGGTGCAAATCAGGTGGTAGTGTTATCAGTCATGACAATGATTTCACTTGCCTCAACAGGTCTTTGCAAGTGTAGTTTATTGTCCAATGATTCAAGGGTACTCTTAAATGGAGTGGTTATACAGCACTGGCATAGGCCATGGTTTATGGTCTCACTTGGCTTGCCAAGTCTTCTCAAGCACAGCATATCTCCAAGGGTCTCTATCACTTGTTATTGCCTCAGTGAGGCCCAATGTTCGAAGGTAATGCTTCACCACCTTATCCCAGGTCTTCCTGAGTCTACCTCTTCCACAGGTTACCTCAACTGCTAGGGCGTGACACTTTTTCACATAGCTGTCCTCAGTACAGGTTGTCCTGTAGAAACCTCCAGTTGTCTTCCACGTCATGTGATGCTATATCCCCCTTCTATTTCATTAAAGCTTCGAGTAATACGTCTCTAAATCTGTCCATTCACAGGATCCTTAACCCTTTAGTGTTTAAACCGGCCATATTAGGCCAAAAGTGTCTTCCTGTTTTATGCTCAAACCAGCCAGCTCTGACCTCTCACACCTACCCTACAAAGCCATTCTAAAAATAAACAGGGACATCATCAATATCCCAGAGTTACAAGATGCTGTACAATTAATTAAAAACAATGTAATTAAACAGGCTTTACATTTGACAGAGTAATCTGAATGCTAAAGGGTTAAGCTTCCAGACCCTTCTTCCCCATGCTGGTTGTCTTCTGGGCATCTATTTAGCCCTGATCCTGAAGTCACTAACTACTAATCTATGTTGTGGGTTGCATTCTTCACCTTGGAAGGTTTTAGCATTTATAAGTAGCCATCTTTCCTGTTTCCTGGCAAGGGTGTAGTCAATTTGACTAGTGTGTCTACCAGATTGGTAGGTGAATAGGTGACTGGCAGGTATCCCGATGTTAGTGCTAAATAGTATAAACGCATGCTTATCTTAATTTTTCCTACATTTGCTCTGTATTTCATAACTAGTAATGTTACAAAGTATAGTAGTTATTTAACCACTATACTGGAAGCAGACTGAAATATAAGCTATGTTGAGCTCTAAACACAACGGTAGCAGTCATACATCTAACTGAACACTTGAGATGTAATATAATAACATTGTATATTTAGCTAAGTTATTGCTAGAGTAGAAGTATCATGAACTTTCTGAACTATTAACCTCATCTTTTGTATTTTCATCAAACAACAATAGTTGAAGATGAACAAACTTGACTGCTCTTAACCTTTTAGTATTCAGATTATTCTATCAAAATAATGCTTATTTATTCACATTGTTATTCACATAACTTTGAGATTTCAATGATGTGATTGATTGTTTTTAGAATGACATTTTAGGGTACATGTGAGAGGTCAGATCTTGCTGGTCTAAACATAAAACAGGTGGAATATTTGGGCTGGATACGGCCAGTTTAAATGCTAAAGGGTTAAACAAGAATACTAAAAATGAACTTGACCGCTCCCAAAAATTCAGTAAAGAAACAGGAAAAATAATCCAAAATCCTTGTCCGGTACTGGATCGATCCCAAAATCTAATCAGCTCGTGCCAGTCATGAGGCCAAACATCCCTGAACGTTTCATCTGAATCCATCCAGCGGTTCTTGAGATATCTCTGTCCATGGACAAACAAACAAACGCAACTGAAAACAATACCTCCGGTGTCACTAAGGAGGAGGTAACAAGAACAATAATAAACAAATGAAGAACAAATATATAGTTTCAGAAAACCCAACAGAAATATTTTTTTTTTTTGTACCAGTTGATACTAACCTTCAGCCTCATAAGCAGACATTTTTCTTTGGATTTTGTGCATGCGGATGCCTTTCTGACTGTCAATAGATTCATTGGAATACCTGCGCCGTGGAGCTTTGTGATGACGAGACTCTCGAGGTTCGGGACTGTCTTCTTCTATGCATAAAAATACAAAAGAAAATGCATGTCATGGATTTTGTAAACTCCGAGGTCTGATCAAAAGGTATTGGGGTTGTTGCTATGGTAAAGGAGATAAAGTCAGCAGGGTGGAAACCCGCAGGGCACAGATTGTCCTAAAACTCTGTTGTACATGGTGTCATATTCTCGCTCACTGCTTCCACACAAAACAAGAGGATACACATGGAGGGAAAAGTCACTGAAGAGGTCACAGGTGTGCAACAAAAGATTTCCAGACAATCGTCATCATCATCATCATCATCGTTTAGCATCCGTTTTCCATGCTGGCATGGGTTGGACGGTTCAACTGGGGTCTGGGAAGCCAGAAGACTGCGACTGCACCAGGCCCAGTCTGATCTGGCAATGTTTCTACGGCTGGATGCCCTTCCTAATGCCAACCACTCCGTGAGTGTAGTGGGTGCTTTTTACGTGCCACCGGCAGAGGTGCCAGACGAGGCTGGCAAACGGCCACGATCGGATACATAAGAAAAAACAAGAGCACTCAGAGAGCACAAACCTCTGCCAAGGCAACACCAATGTCTTCTCAATGATTAGCCAGAGATGATTTTTAAAATGAGAATATCTGAAATAAACTTGACTGCTCTCACAAACGAGAATACTAAAAATGAACACGACCGCTGTTTATAAAGTGTTTATAAGAAGTGAAGTGTGTAGAGTGTGGTCATCTCAGCACACCACAGATGTTCCATCAGTGACCACGGCAGAGAAAATGTGTGTGAGGGAGGGAGGCAGGGAGAAAGAGGAGCAGAGAGAGAGGGTGCATGTGTGGAAAGAGGCATGGCTTGAAGGTTATTATGGCCAAGAACCTTTCCAAAATTCAAATCCCACTTGAAAGGAACAAGATTTCAAGATGCCACAGAAATCCAAGAGAATGCGATGAGGCAGCTGCTCACGATCCAAAAAAAAGGAGCTCCAGGAATGCTTCCATTAATGGAAATGACGCTGGGTAAAATGTGTGACTTCAGAATGGGACTACATTGACCGGGAGATAAGAGAGTAGTAATGAGATGGCGTGGCTGGGTGCCAGTTGAGAGATTTAACCCTTTGCCATTTAAACCGGCCATATCCTGTCCAAATGGTCTACCTGTTTTATGTTCAAGCCAACCAGATCTGACCTCTTGTACCTACCCTACAATGTCATTCTAAAAATTAAACAATCACATCGTTGAAATCTTGAAGCTATGAGATAATGCATAATTAAATCGAAACAATGTGAATAAATAAGAATTATATTTGACAAAGAAATCTGAATGATAAAGGGTTAAGGGATAAGAGGGGACACAAGTAGGTGCCTTGCTGTAGTGTAGATACATGGATACCCCCAAGAGAGTGAGTTGGAGAGTATGATAAAGAGAGTGACAGTGAGAGAGATGATGTGTTGGGATATACCCTCGAGGTACATGAGGTGAGGGGGGGGTGAGAATAGGTGAGGTGATATAGAGGCTTGGGCTGGGTGGGTGGGCAGGATGGAGTGACTGTAGCAAATGATGGAGATAAATAGAGGAGAGGCCAAAGAGCAGGGGTTAGAGTAGATATATGAGGGCATTGAGGGTGATTAGCAGGTAAGTGAGGAGTTGATGGAGAGCAGCAGAGGGAGAGAAGAGAGAGGGTGCAGAAAGGAGGTGAATGGTGGAGGCAGTCTGCAGGGGAAGAAAAGTAACTGGAGGGGAAAGGAAGGTAACTGAGAAATCCAGGGGATGTAGTATGTACCTATTCTGCTCTCAGGTGATAAGTGAAAGTGATGGGTGTTAGTGGATGAAATGTAGGTGTGAGGGAGAAAAGTTAACAAGGCAGAACCCCTTATGAACAAGAATTGCCAAGGTGGTTTTAGGATATCAATCCTGCTGTGGTGGGCGGGTGAGTCTTCTTGATTACAGTAAGGCACCAAATATCTTGGTCCTTTCTCAGTTCCTTCATAAGGCTCAGCGTTTTGAGATTGGCTTTAAATACTTTGTCCTGTGTTTTCCTGGGTGACCCTCTTCTACAAGTTCCCTCTACTTTGTGTGCACTTCTTTATGCACATGCGCACAATGTGACTGTTTACTTATAGAATGACATTGTAGGGTAGGTGTGAGAGACCAGATCTGGTCAGCTTAAAGATAAAACAGGCAGGATATTCGGGCCTGTCGTGGATGGTTTAAATGCTAAAGAGTTAATGAACAAGAATTATATGAATGGTTAAAGGTTGAATGAAAAAGGACTGTTGGCATATGAACAACCTGGAAAAAAAAAAAAAAAAACCCCACCGCCCCAGCATGGCCACAGCTCGTGAGCTGAAACTAGATAAAAAAAAAAAAAAAAAACAGGAGTCATATCTGAAGGGAAACAAAGATATTTTGAGTGAGATTGATAGCGGTGCCCCAGCATGGCCACAGCTTGTGAGCTGAAACTAGATAAAATAAATAAATGAATAAAAATGTTCCATACCTATTTTAATACGATGAGTGCTAACTTTGAGGCACTTTGAACATCGACCTTCTAAAGGTTGGCTGGATAGGAAATTCTCGCAACAGCCAAGCTCTTCCATCATACCTTCTAAGTAGCTCCAGAAATCAGAGATTTTGAATGCTGATGGGAGGCGTTTGGTGTAAGTTTTGTTTCCATTATTTGCTGGAAAATTCAGAGAAATTTTTTAAATGAATAAAACAAAACAAAAATAATGATAGAAAACTGTGGAGTAAATTAAAACACTTTTGAATTAGAAATTATAGGCGTTGGAGTGGTTGTGTGGTAAGTAGCTTGTTTACCAACCAAATGGTTCCGGGTTCAGTCCCACTGTGTGGCAACTTGGGCAAATGTCTTCTACTATAGCCTTGGGCTGAACAAAACCTTGTGAGTGGATTTGGTAGATGGAAACTGAAAGAAGCCCGTCGTATATATATATACCAACCACATGGTGCCGGGTTCAGTCCCACAGCGTGGCATCTTGGGCAAGTGTCTTCTGCTATAGCCCCGGGCCGACCAATGCCTTGTGAGTGGATTTGGTAGACGGAAACTGAAAGAAGCCCGTCGTATATATGTATATATATATGTGTGTGTGTCTGTGTTTGTCCCCCTAGCATTGCTTGACAACCGATGGTGGTGTGTTTACATCCCCGTAACTTAGAGTTCGGCAAAAGAGACCGATAGAATAAGTACTAGGCTTACAAAGAATAAGTCCTTGGGTCGATTTGCTCGATCAACTAAAGGCAGTGCTCCAGCATGGCCACAGTCAAATGACTGAAACAAGTAAAAGAGTAACTAAATAGATATAAAAAGCATTAGGCTGGACGAGGGAATATAAAAAATAAGATCAATACATATTACACGGTTTTATTTGTTTTCATCATCCTTGTTGTTCAATGTCTATTTTCTATGCTGGCATAAGTTGGACAGTTTGACAGGAGCTGGTAAGCTGGAGTGCTGCACCAGGCTCTGATTGTCTGTTTTGGTATGGTTTCTACAACCGGATGCCCTTCCTAATATAAACCCCTTTACAGGGTGTACTGGATGCGTTTTACATGGTGCCAGCACGGGTGCTTTTTACAGGGCACCACCACAGATGCCATTTACATGGCACCTGTTACAAGAACTCATCCTCATCAAATGTAAAGGTATGAGAGAGTAGGAAGGGCATCCAGCTATAGGAACTGTGCCAGAGTAGACATTGGTGCACAATCCCAGCATTCAAGCACAAGTGCTTCAAAAGGCTACTACACATCCTGTAAACAGAGCACAGTGGAGGCACATGGCCTAGTGGTTAGAGCAGCGAACTCGCAGTCGAGGGATCGTGGGTTCGAAGGTAATGGTGAACTTCTGCTGACTCTTTCGCCCTGCATCTTGCAGTTCACCTGCGACGGACCGGCGTCCCATCCAGGTGGGGAACCTATATGCCAAGGAAACCGGGAAACTGGCCCTTATGAGCCAGGCATGGCTCATGAAGGAACAAACAAACACAGAGTACAATATGAACAGCTTTGTCAGACAGCTGGTAGACAGGGACCACTCCCTGTACAGGAAAAAGGATGAAAGCTTACCAGGTACGGTTAAGTATCTCCCCACAACTCCCTGTTGAAAGCCATTCTTCAGGGCACAGTTGAGGGAGGGCAGAAAAGAGAGGCAGACAGAAAAAAATCCTGGTTTGATAAGATCAAGGACTGGACAGGTCACAACACAGCAAACTTGCTGTGCCTGACAGAGAACAGAGACTAGTGGTAAGATCTGGCTTTTGAAAGCATCTAGAGTAGCACCCTAACAACTGGCTGCATCAGTTAAGGGATCTTTGATGAAGCTGATATGATTGATGACGAACGAGAAATATGCTTATCAATATCAGTTGATATATTAAATTTCAATGCCTTTCATCGAAAACCGGTGATTGTCGTACGCTGATGACGTAAGAGCACCCACGATACTCTCGGAGTAGTTGGCGTTAGGAAGGGCATCCAGCTGTAGAAAGATTGGAGCCTGGTGCAGCCATCTGGTTCACCAGTCCTCAGTCAAATTGTCCAACCTATGCTAGCATGGAAAGCGGACGTTAAACGATGATGATGATTATGATGATAATAAAATAATAATACCACGTTTTCATGACTCTGTCCCTAACAAAGCATTTTAAATAGAAGCAATTTCTTTAATTCACTTACTTTGAGGAATTCTCTTACTGCCTTCATCAAGGAACTAACTCCAAACATGTTGAAGTATTGATTTTTAGTCAAACATATCAGCTCTAGGACTTTAATGTATTTTAGCCAAGTATGTCTGCCCCAGACTTTACTGTCATTTAATCAATCATATCAACTCTAAGGCTTCTACTATTTTTTAATCAAGTAGGTCAGCCCCAGGACTTATTCCAAACTAGAACGCAATTTATTCCAGGCGCAGGAGTGGCTGTGTGGTAAGTAGCTTGCTAACCAACTACATGGTTCCGGGTTCAGTCCCACTGCGTGGCACCTTGGGCAAGTGTCTACTGCTATAGCCCCGGGCCGACCAATGCCTTGTGAGTGGATTTGGTAGACGGAAACTGAAAGAAGCCTGTTGTATATATGTATATATATATGTGTGTTTGTGTGTCTGTTTGTCCCCCTAGCAGTGCTTGACAACCGATGCTGGTGTGTTTATGTTCCTATCACTTAGCGATTCGGCAAAAGAGACTGATAGAATAAGTACTGGGCTTTGCTCGACTAAAGGCGGTGCTCCAGCATGGCTGCAGTTAAATGACTGAAACAAGTAAAAGAGTAAAAGAGAGAGTGTCACAGATTCTGTATTGTCATGACTATACGTGAATACTTCAGGTGGGTTGGTGTTAAAATGAGTTGTTAAATGCAGAGCTACACCAAAGAATGGTTAGAGAGAGCAAACAAAATTTAAAGATCCCAACCTTTCACATGCATGCAACTATTGCAGACCCCTTTTAAAATGGTTTGGTTCTCAAGACAATGACATTATTACACACAACAACTAAAGTTAAATGTCTCTCACATACAATTCATAGATGATACAAATAGATGTATATTTTAAAGACCATATATATATATATATATGTATTCTTATTTTTTCTTTCATTTGGTTCAGTCAGTTGGCTGCGACCATGCTGGAGCACCGCCTTTAGTCAAACAAATCGACCCCAGGACTTATTCTTTGTAAGCCTAGTACTTATTCTATCGGTCTCTTTTTGCTAAACTGCTAGGTTACGGGGAAGTAAACACACCATCGGTTGTCAAGCAATGGTGGGGGGACAAACAGATACACAAACATACCATTTTTATCAATATATATATATATATATTATATATATATAGAGAGAGAGAGAGAGAGAGAGAGAGAGAGAAAGTTTACGAAAAAAACACAAGACGAAGACAGGTGGTGTACAAAATAAACAAATGTATTAGTATAACGCTCAGGAATAGAAAAAGTCTTTTACGTTTCGAGCCTACGCTCTTCTACAGAAAGGAACACAGAAAAAACAAGGAGAGAAACAAGGAGAGAAAAGAAATATGTGTAGTGGCTAACGATCTATCATGGCGAGTATATATATATATGACGGGCTTCTTTCAGTTTCCATCTACCAAATCCACTCAAAAGGCTTTGGTCGGTCCATGGTTATAGTAGAAGACACTTGTCCAAGGTGGGTGCCACGCAGTGGGACTGAACCCCCAAACCATGTGGTTGGTAAGCAAGCTACTTACCACACAGCCAATCCTGTGCCTATGTACATATATATATATATATGTATATATATATATAGTAAGAAAAAAAAAGGGATTAAAAAATCCAGGCAGATATTAATAAAATACTTGGTTTTAAATGAATTTAGTTAACTATATCCAACAATCAGACATGAATAAATGCAATACACATAGATCCAAATAGCATTTAGAAGAATTTCAAGAAATTCAGAGTATTAGACAATGGTTCTCATCATCATCATCATCGTTTAACGTTCGCTTTCCATGCTAGCATGGGTTGGACGATTTTGACTGAAGGCTGGCGAACCAGATGGCTGCACCAGGCTCCAATCTTGATTTAGCAGAGTTTCTACAGCTGGATGCCCTTCCTAACGCCAACCACTCCGAGAGTGTAGTGGGTGCTTTTTACATGTCACCGGCACGTGGGCCAGTCAGGCGGTACTGGCAACGACCTCGCTTGAATCTTTTTACACATGCCACCAGCACAGGTGCCAGTAAGGCAACGTTGGTAATGATCACGTTCGAATGGTGCCCGGTTCTGTTCTATATTTTTGAGATGAGGAATTCTTTACATTATTTACATTGGATGGATATGTGTCCTCATCTTGTTTGTTGTTGCCACAATGTTTCAGCTGATTTACTCTCCAGCCTTCATCAGGTGTCCAGGTAGAATTTTGAACCCAACCCTGGGTTCTCATTCTTAAGGTATTATTTTTGATGATGTTGTTGTTATCATTATTTATTCAAGGAACTGCCTGGAATTGAACTCGCAGTCTTGAGGTTAGTAGCCCAAGCTCTTAATCATTATGCTATATGTCCGTGGATAACACTGGTGGTATGGAGAGGGGAAACTGGTATGCATGAGCAACTGCTGGTCTTCCATAAACAACCTTCCCCGGACTTGTGCCTGGGAGGGTAACTTTCTAGGTGCATTACCATGGTCAGTCATGACCAAAGGGGGTCTCAGATCTTATAGCTTTGAGATTTTAATGATGTATTTGTGTTTTTAGAACAAGAGGCTAGGTCTGGTCAGTTTAGATATAAAACAAGTAGGATATTTGGGCATGATCTGACTAAAGAGTTAATAACAAAAAATTATTTTAGTAAATTTTTCATCATTTTCACAGTTAATTGAGATGAAGGCAGTGTATTTCAGTAGAAATAGGGTTATGGTTAGTAATAATAATAATAATAATAATAATAATAATAATAATAATAATAATAATAATAATCGCCCTGAATGGCCTTTGCCAGCCTCGCCTGGCCCCCGTGCCGGTGGCACGTAAAAAGCACCATCCGGTCGTGGCCGCTTGCCAGCCTCGTCTGGCACCTCTGCCGGTGGCACGTAAAAGCACCCACTACACTCACGGAGTGGTTGGCATTAGGAAGGGCATCCAGCCATAGAAACATTGCCCGATCAGACTGGGCCTGGTGCAGCCTTCTGGCTTCCCAGACCCCAGTTGAACCGTCCAACCCATGCTAACATGGAAAGCGGACGCTAAACGATGATGATGAATAATATTAGAAATAATATTAAAAGTTTACCTGTAACAATAATTTTACTAGTTCCATCCTTCAAAAGATTGAAGACTGTTTGTTCGTGGTTTCCACATTCAATGCAGCCCTGGGCCACTTCCCGTAAAACTCTATGCAATGTGCCCGGTCCATAATGCAAAGGAAGCTGCTGTACCTTACGAGGATTCAAGTAACTTCCAGGATTACATGAACGGTTGATATAGACACACACTACAAGAAATAAAACAACCCATTGATCAGAGACATGTATTTGAGCTTCAAAACAAGCAGGCTGTTTAGAAATTTGGGAAGTAAACAGATATATATTCTTAGTGAAGAAAATAAATTTTTTATTAAATGAGTTATTAAATTTACAGAAATAACGAATAAATGCAATTTGGTTTTTGTTAATGTTTACCAGATATATCATTTTGGCATAAAGCTAAATGCTAGGAGGAATGGTAAGACTGAATAGTTTCAGTTTAAGGAAAAATATCAAAATATTCAACTAAACATTTAAAAGTCGATTACATACAATATTGTTTTATAATCAATATATTTTGGAGTGAGTTTGGACGAGAAAACAATCTTGATAATGAATTTAATAAATTAAGCCAGAGAGAGAAAGAGGAAAAAAAAAAAAGACAGAAAATTAAATGAGGTATTTACAGAAAACACTGAGGGGGGGAAAAGAAGAAAAAAAAAAAAGATCAATTATACTGATTTTATAATGTCAACTAAAACTCAAATTTGGAATTTCTTGAGCATACAAGAATTAACTTTTTGAATAGTAGTGTTACAGATGAAATCTGCTCGTTTCACTATTGAAAAAGTTAATTAAATGTTAATAAAGAATCAAATTGTGTTGAAGGAGTTAGAAGTTACTCGCCATTTACATCAGTGAAAGTGTGAGCAATATGGGTGGAATGGATATAACAAGGAAGCACAGCTTTACAGAAGTCCAATTGGAATGGTCTTAAATCCAATGATGGGGGGTGTCAACAGGTGCTAAGAACTGAAGAGGATTTACTGACCTGTGGTGCTGCTATGTGTAGAACTTGTATCTGGTTCTGTAATCATGACTACCGGGGAATGGGCTTCTCGTGGGGAGAGCTGTCGGTCAGGGCTGGAGGGACTGGCAATAGATGAGCGCGACTGCCCCCCACCCCCAGGGCCTGTGGCTGGGGTGGTCACTTGACTGGCCGATGATGCTCCAGGAGCCGGCAGGTTCAGCACCATGGGTTGGTGCTTTATCACCTTGTTCAATTTGTACTGCGACGTGCCTATGAGTCAGAAATGATCAACCACAGTGAGCTACTCGGCACATGACTTCAGAATTATCATTATTATTATTATTATTAGTCTTTTTTTTTTTTTTTTACGAAAGGTTTAAGAAACTGTTTTGAAAGGGCCTGGCACACTTAATTATTATATGCTACCAATTAAAGCAGCATTATTATAGAGATTATATAGAGAGATTATTACAGAGATTATCAATGATTAAAGGAAAACTAAAAGTTTACAAATAGAAATAATTTCAGCTTAAAAACAAAGGGATTGTAAGACTTAGTTGTGATGTTGTTTTCTTTTTAAGCTAGTATACATAGTTTGATATATGCAGAAGACTACTTACAAATTTTTACTTTTAAAATATTACTTAAATATTACAAAAATATAAGAATTAAATATCATTTAGGCGAATTTAATGATCCCCCCCCTTATCTTGCTATTTCTATTTTAAACATTTTTTAAAATAGATATCACAAAAATTCTTAAAATGAGGCAAAAACTAAAACTCAAAAGAATATATTCACTCAAAGAATTCAACAAGCAAATTCAAAATAAAATAATTTTGGGAGTTATAAATTATTAATTCTTTTTACACGGTTAATACAATTATTAAAAACAGGATTATTCATAAGAAAACCGGAATAATTGTGCGTGAAAGGTCTGTAGAAGATTCTAAATGATATGTATTTATGGTAAGCGGATTCGAAGATCCTAGAAAGGGTGAAAGGGAACATTTTTCTAAATCATGGTGAAATTGTAAGGGAGTAAAGTACTTCACTGCTGGGTAAATGCATGAAAACTAGTAGGCAGAAAGAGATGGGGGGAAAAAATCCCCAAATGTAAATAGATGCCAGGGTTTCTAAACACATCATCACTGACAGGGATGATAGTGAGAAAAATAGGTTTTAGGGACCGACTACGAAAGGTGATTCACCTTTTCAAGAATTGCGTTTCAGACCGACAGAGGTATCAAAAAATGTAGAATAAAACCAATTAGTAATTTCCTGCATTTGAAGTCTAGAGGACATGGCATCCTGTAGTTAAGTATATATGTATATATACACATATATATAAAAAGGCGGAGGGGTTATGGAAATGCTATTGTGTATAGATAGAGTCAGCTATGAAGGCTGTACAGAATTAGGATTGAGAAAAAATAAGATATATTGGCTTTTAATTTTCTCGTGTCTCACAGCCCGTAGCCACTTCAGTTTTCACTTGTTACTTATATACATATCAATTTTTAACTGCTTTATTCAAAGTGGTTCAAACCTCTTTTAAAGGCAAACATTTTTTTTAACACTTTTGCTATTAATTTTCCTTGTTTTTGTAAAAGAACTGAGACAAGGCATCAAAGTGGTTGGTAGTGGTAAAAATAATGGTTAGTTTAATCGAGGTCTGAACCAGTTTCAGTAAGGCAGTATATTCTATTGCACTGTATTAGTAGTAAGAAGATATGAACGGATTACTGGCAGCTCTAAACATGAAAAGGGTTAAAACAAATGTTTGTTTTGTTTTTTTTTGTTTTTTGGGGGGTTTTTTGTCTTTTTTTTTTTTGTGGTATAAAAATGTGTAAATGATCGCGTGGAGCAATTTGAAAGTGGGTAAGTACTGTAAATAACAGGTAATCAACTCCAGCATGCTCAAGAACTCCAAAGCTAGGCTAAAAACTAACATATTTTAACACAGCTTGTAGAAAGGAAAAAAAAAAAATTAATAAATAAATAATAATATAAACTGAAAATCAAATGTGCTAAGTAAATGGCTTTTTCACACCTTCCAAATGACATGTAAACTAGTTTTAGATAAGTTTATAACCAAATCTGATCAGGCATGCATTGTATAAAGTGCATAAACAACCATATAAACAAGGATAATAATAATAATAATAATAATAATAATATAATAATAATAATAATAATAATATAATAATAATAATAAATATTTTGCTACATAAATGGACCAAAACAGATATCACAGAAGGTTTCAAAACTGACACAATGAATATTATTAGTATAGTGAGCAGATAAAAAGACAAGAGTCAAGTAAACAATACAGATGGTAATTTTAGTTTATATTGGTAGAAACAGAACTGCTAAGAGAAGCTGCTTTAGGTGAAGGTAAAGGATTAAAATCTCTACAAGAATTTGCTCCAGTGTTACAGTTTGAAAATGTTTAGTTAAAAGGTATTTGTGTGTATATATAGTCTTTTGTAATGTTTATTGCTCTCAAGTTAAGAACTGTTAGTAATTAATTAATTAACTCCTGTCTCATTATATTATCTAGTGCCAGGCCATTGGTTAAAAGGTAACAAAAAAAAAAATTGAAAAAAAAAAAAAAAAACACAGTCATATACAATTTTCATAGCATTTAAAAGGATGAAGTTTAAAGTAAGAAAAATAAAGATAAAAAAATGTTTTTTTTTTTTGTTGTTTTTTTTAATTAAGACCATTTCTTGAAATTAGTAATGAATATACAAAGCAGATGAACACAGAAATGTATTTAAATTCAGAAATGTATTTTAAATTTCAATAAAAATGAAAAATGAAAAAATTGTGAGAGGAATAAAGAGGAGTTAATTTTACTCTCAAGATTTAAACTACGAAATAAAATATTAAATTAATTTGAAGTTTAAATTGTGAATGAACACCCTCTAAAATTCCATAAAGTTTTTTTTTTTTTAAATTCATATATTTTATGAAGTTTGGAGATTTCAATTCAAAACAACTCTTGTAATACGAACCTGCTTGAGGCTACTTCTAGTTTTATCATACAAACATCTCGTTTAAAAGTGATTTAAATTAAAACCTTTTGACAGAACTTCATGTTAATTTATGTTCCAGGACCCAGATTAATAACGACAAAATTATTTTACTAAATTCTTTGTTATTTACAAAATTAATTGAAGCAAAAGTCAATTCAACAGAAATTTGGTAACAAGGAGGTTAAGTAACAGAGTAACAAATTTGTTAAATAATGAAATAAATTTATTTTATATTCAACACTAGTTAGGAGAGGGTTTTAAAAGTCAAACAATTAAATTTCAAATTACTATTATTATTATTAGATCAAAAAAAGCCAATCCACTTTCCATTACATAATGTTAAATTATTATAACATTAATCCAATTTACAGTTTTTTTTAATGAAATTCTTTCCCTCTTTCCTTAATTACTCAAATAGTTACTGAATTTTAAATGGGTTACTTTAATATTCTATGAAAGGACCATCCATCAACTGTAACAATTTTATTAGATAGTTAATTGCAAAAGAAAAAAAAAAGATGTCAAAATATTTTCCTAAAAGACTGAGAACTAAGACAAATAAAGAGATATGTCAAAGTTTTAACTGAATTTATTATTAGAAAAGAGTATTTTGATATATGTTAGGTCTGAGTAACAGAAGAAGAAGAAGAGATAAAAAGTGGATTAGCAACAGATCAACTGGTAAAACCAAGAATTAAGAGGGATAATGAATAAATACTATGCCTCATTTCTGACTACTTACTGAAAGAAACAAGCCCTGTGATACTCTTATTGACAATAAAATTCTTAATCTCATCATTAAAGGATTTACAAAGTTATTTGGCACATATTAAATATAAATAAGGAAGATTTGAAGAAATTTAAGTTATAATGTTACAATCTATTGGTTGGTCATAGATTTTAATATAGATTAACCCTTTCATTACCAACCCGGCTGAAACCGGCTTTGGCTCTGTAGTACAAATGTTTTGTTTTCATAAGTTTTGAATTAAAATTTTCCACCAAACCTTAGTCACAAGTTATGTTCCTAACACTAGCTTAATGATAACTAAGTTATTTTACTAAATTCTTTATTATATTTAAAATTAATTGAAAGTAACACAGAGAATCTCAACAGAAATATTGTAACAAAAGGGTTAAATTATATAACAGAGAAATAATTCTTAACCCTTTTGATACCAACCCGGCTGAAACCACCTCTGGCTCTGTAGTACAAATGTTTTGTTTTAAAATCTTCCACCAAACATTAGTCACAATTTATGTTCCTAACACTAGCTTAATGATAACTAAATTATTTTACTAAATTCTTTGTTATATTTAAAATAATTGAAAGAAGCTCAGAGCATCTCAAAAATAAATACGTTAACGAAAGGGTTAAGAAATATTCATTAGAAATGTATTGATCAATCCAATAAACATCTGTTTCTTAATTATCACAAATCAATCAATCAGCCATATATAGAATAATTGATTTTTATTTTAAACAAAACCTACTCAAATATTTAAAATTCGACTCAAAGAGCATCCTTAATCAACAAATTAATGCCCAATTCTTCTTTACTGTATGAATGTGGTTTTAAGAATACTTGAAAATAATTTTTTAAAAATAATGTTTAGCCTCCTAGTTTAAAAATTTGATAACCATGCATGCAAGCACATGTGTGACATACACATTGATGTGCGTGTGCATGTATTCACTCTAGGTTTCTTTTACGACCTAAAAACACCCTGATTACTTGTCTGCCATCTGAAATATATTACAATACTGTTCCAAATTGTAATGATTTTTATAGGCGCAGGAGTGGCTGTGTGGTAAGTAGCTTGCTTACCAACCACATGGTTCTGGCACCTTGGGCAAGTGTCTTCTACTATAGCCTTGGACTGACCAAAGCCTTGTGAGTGAATTTGGTAAACGGAAACTGAAAGAAGCCCGTCGTATATATATATATATATATATATATATATATGTGTGTGTGTATATGTTTGTGCATCTGTGTTTGTCCCCCACAACATCGATGACAACTGATGCTGGTGTGTTTACATTCCCGTAACTTAGCGGTTCAGCAAAAGATACCGATAGCTACTAAAACAAAGAATACAATGATTTGTACTGTAAATACCGAACATACACATATTTATATTTATATGTATATATAGAAATAATATATTTCTAAATATCTCAGAGAGATTTATGCAGTAGTGGTACGATAAAGTAGTTGTATACTGTCAACTTAATGTGACAGTCCCATGAAGAGAATCATACCACTGCTATTTAGCCCTAGGAAGCAGCAATGCTTCCTGTTGGCCTTGACACATTTCCTGTGTCCTTATGTTGCAAGGGGGAGATAAGTACCTCCACCCAGCTAAGCCAGCACCCAGAGACTAGTTTCCGAGTCTTTGCTCGTCATCAGACTGGAGTAGCATGGCCGACAGAAAGCGTTACTGCTTCCTAGGGCTAAATAGCAGTAGTATGATTCCCTTCATGGGACTGTCACATTAAGTTGACAGTATACAACTACTTTATCGTACCACTACTGCATAAATCTCTCTCAGATATTTAGAAATGCATTATTTCTATTTTTGTAATCAGTGGATTTATTTCACTAGAATTCTTATATGTTTGCAAAGGCTAGACAAGCATCTCCAGCTAGCAGGCCATGCTACTCCAGACTGATGATGAGCAAAGACTCAGAAACTAGTTTCTGGTGGCAGGCTTAGCTGGGTGGAGGTGCTTATCTCCCCCTTGTAAACATAAGAACCCGGGAAATGTGTCAAGGCCGACAGGAAGTGTTGATGCTTCCTAGGGCTAAATAGCAGTAGTATGATTCCCTTCATGGGACTGTCACATTAAGTTGACAGTATACAACTAGTTTATATATCATCATCATCATCATCGTTTAATGTCCGTTTTCCATGCTTGTATGGGTTGGATGGTTCGACCGGGGACTGGGAAGCCAGGAGGCTGCACCAGGCTCCAGTCTGATCTGGCAGTGTTTCTACAGCTTGATGCCCTTCCTAACGCCAACCACTCCGTGAGTGTAGTGGGTGCTTTTTATGTGCCACTGGCACAGGTGCCAGGGGAGGCAGGCAGCGGCCACGATCGGTTGGTGCTTTTACGTGCCACCGACACAGAAGCCAGTCATATATATATATATTCACACATATATGTATATATCTACGTGTGTGTTTTTGTGTCTGTATTTGTTCCCCCACCACCACTTGGCAACCAGTGTTGGTGTGTTTACATTCTTGTAACTTAGCAGTTCAGCAAAAAGAGATTGATAGAATAAGTACCAGGTTTAAAAAAGAAAAATAAAGTCGATTCATTTGACTAAAACTTCTTCAACATCGTGCCCTAGCATGGCCACAGTCTAATGACTGAAACAAGTAAAAGATAAAAAGATAAATACTGTCTTGAGCCCCAGGGCTAACACAGCTGGTTGCCCAGTTTCCATGGTGACAGATCACAACATTACCCTCTAAACAGGATGCTGGTCCATCACAAGGTCACTCACTTACAGATGAATGGATGGGAGCAATATGAAATGAAGTGTATTGCTCAAGAATACAATGCACCACCCAATCTGGGAATTGAAACCACAATCTTAGGATCAGGAGTGTAAAACCCTCACCACTAGGCCACGAGTTTTGGATTAAATAAATTGCATCTTCTATATTCCAATTACCTATTTACTACCCACAAGGGGCTAAACACAGAAGGAACAAACAAAGACAGACAAACGGATTAAGTCGATTACATCGACCCCAGTGTGCCACTGGTACTTATTTAATCGACCCCGAAAGGATGAATGGCAAAGTCAACCTCGGCGGAATTTGAACTCAGAACGTAACGGCTGACGAAATACAGCTACGCATTTCGCCTGGCGTGCTAACGATTCTGCCAGCTCGCCGCCCTGTATTCCAATTACCAATTAATTATGATTATTGTTTTTAAAACATTCATCATCATCATCATCAACATCATCATTTAACGTCCGCTTCCCATGCTGCCATGGGTTACAGAGTCTGACAGGAATTGGCAAGTTGGAGTGTTGCACCAGGTTGCAGTCTGGTTTGGTTTGGTTTCTATAGTTGGATGCCCTTCCTAACGTTAACCACTCCAGGAGTGCAATGGGTGCTTTTCATTGGTGCCATTTACATGACACCAGCAATGGCCACAACTTCAATTTCACTGGTGCCATTTATATGATACTGACAATGGCCACGACTACAGTTCCGCTTGGCTTGATGAGTTTTCTCAATCACAGCGTATCGCCAAAGGTCTCAGACACTCGTCATCGCCCCGTGAGGTAAAAAGAAATATATATCTCAAGGAGGCGCAGGAGTGGCTGTGTGGTAAGTAGCTTGTTTAACAACCACATGGTTCCGGGTTCAGTCCCACTTCGTGGCACCTTGGGCAAGTGTCTTCTACTATAGCCTCGGGTCAACCAAAGCCTTGTGAGTGGATTTGGTAGACGGAAACTGAAAGAAGCCCGTCGTATATATGTATATATATATATATATATATATATATATGCGTGTGTGTATTTGTGTGGCCCATCGTATATATGTTTGTGTGTCTGTGTTTGTTCCCCCAACATCGCTTGACAACCGATGCTGGTGTGTTTATGTCCCTGTTACGTAGCGGTTCGGCAAAAGAGACCGATAGAATAAGTACTGGGCTTACAAAAGAATAAGTCCCAGGGTCGAGTTGCTTGATTAAAGGCGGTGCTCCAGCATGGCCGCAGTCAAATGACTGAAACAAGTAAAAGAGACTATTTTATAAGTTTAAACTCTATAAGATGTACTCAGTGTAAGCTATGGACACATAAGAGGTGCAGCAATATCAAAGGAAGGCTAACTGGGAAGATAGTTTTTGTATGTGGCAGATGCTCAAGAGCAATAAACAGTGAAAATGTGCAGAGAACAACTTCCGCCACATTTCAGGGAGAAAAACTACAAGTAGTTGATAGGTTCCTTTACCTAGGTGACCAAGTCAGTAGTGGGTGAAGGTGCGATGAAAGTGTAGCTGCTAGAATAAGAATAGCCTGGGCAAAGTTCAGAGAGCTCTTACCTCTGCTGGTGACAAAAGGCCTCTCATTCAGAGGAAAAGGTAGACTGTATGACGCATGTGTATAAACAGCCATGCTACATGGAAGTGAAACATGGGCTGTGACATGCGTAACCTTGCAAGCGCAAGAAATGAAGCCAGTATGCTCTGATGGTTGTGTAATGTCAGTGTGCATACTCGACAGAGTGTAAGTTGAGACCCCCTTCGGTCATGACTGACCGTGGAATTGCACCTAGAAAGTTACCCTCCTGGGCACAAGTCCAGGCAAGGTTGTTTATGGAAGACCAGCAGTTACCCATACATACTGGCCTCCCCTCTCCACGCCACCAGTGTTATCCAAGGGAAAGGCAACTGCAGATACAGCTTGGCACCTGTGACGTCACAACTCATTTCAACAGCTGAGTGAACTGGAGCAACGGGAAATACAGTGTCTTGCTCAAGAACACAACACGCAGCCTGGTCCGGGATTCGAACTCATAACCGCATGATCATAAGCCCGACACTCTAACCACTGAGCCATGCGCCTTCAACAGAGTGTAAGTACCTTGAAAGAAAAGTTAGACCTAAGAAGCATCAGATGTGGTGTGCAAGAGAGACAACTGTGCTGGTATGGCCATGTGGCGACAATGGATGGGGATAGCTGTGTGAAAACGTGTCACACCCTAGCAGTTGAGGGAACCTGTGAGATGAGGTGAAGCATGACCTTCGAACAGTGGGCCTCACCAAGGCAATGACTAGTGACCGGGACATTTGGAAATATGCTGTGCTTGAGAAGACTCAGCAAGCCCACTTATGCATACCTTTCCTTCATTGGACACTAAATTCTGCTTGCAAAGACCTGTTGAGGCAAGTGAAATCGAAATCAAATTTGATGACTGGCATCTGTGCTAGTGGAGTGCTAAGAACACCATCTGAGCGTGATCGTTGCCAGAGCAACAAACTGGTTTCAGTGCTGGTGGCACGTGAAAAAACATTTGAGCGAGGTCGTTGCCAGTGCTGCTGGACTGGCTCCTGTGCAGGTGGCACGTAAAAAGCACCATTTGAGCATGGCCGTTACCAGTACCGCCTAACTGGCCCTCATGCTGGTGGCACATAAAAGCACCCACTACATTCTCGGAGCGGTTGGCATTAGGAAGGGCATCGAGCTGTAGAAACTCTGCCAGATCAGATTGGAGCTGGTGCAGCCATCTGGTTCACCAGACCTCAATCAACTCGTCCAACCCATGCTAGCATGGAAAGCGGACGTTAAACGACGATGACGATGATGATGATGATCAATGCTAAACTAGCAGCTCTTGAGATAAGGTTTTTCTTACTTTTACTGAATTCACAGAATGATTTCTGTTTGAGCTACATTAAATGATGAAAGTGGGTGCTACGCATTGCAGATACTAAACGTAATCATAGTTCTAAGCAAAACTAAAAAGAGACAGTAACACTTGAAAATCTGTCATTATTACTGAAAGATCTACAAGATTTCATAAATGGTGAGTACAGAGAAAAGTGCTCGGTAAGATCAGCACGTCCTTCAGATGCCCTACATTTTATTGTTCTTAGCTTCTCTGGGCATGTGCTACAAATCCTTTAGCATTCAGATTCTTCTGTCAAATGCAATTCTTATTCATTCACATTGTTTCGACTCAACCGTATATTATCTTGTAGATTTGAGATTTCAATGATGTCGCTGTAACTTTTTCTTTATCTAACATTGTAGGGTAGGTGTGAGAGTCTGGATCTGGCCAGTTTGAGCATAAAACAGGTAGAATATCTGGGGTTGGATATGGCTGGTTTAACCCTTTAGTGTTCACATTATTCTGCCAAAATTAATCCTTTTTTACCCACATTGTTTTGAACTAATCATGCATTATCTTATAGCTATGAGATTTTGATGAGGTAGCTGTTAATTTTTAAAACGATATTGTAGGGTTGGTGTGAAAGACCAGATATCGCTAGTTTGAACATAAAACAGGTAGAATATTTTTGGCCGGATATGGACGGTTTAAATGCTAAAGGGTGAAAGAAAGAAGGGCAGTCACTGTTAACGTATTATTAAATGTTAAGCACACAGGGGAGGGGGAAAACCTCTATAATAATTAGAGAAATCTAACGAGATGAAATAACTGAAGTTGTGATTGGAAATACTTCTCCAACAATGTTCTTTCTCCAGTGAAGATAAAAAATGTAAACAATTATTCTGGGTTAAAAGCATAAACTTAATCTTGGTAAAATGAATATCATATATTTATTTTCAGATTACTAAGAGTCACATACTTTAATACTATAAAAACATAGCAGCTGGTTAGTCAAGAAATTTGTTAACCAAAAGTTCATTTGAAAAATTGTCTTTTTTATATATTTTAAAATCCACTATTTTTTCATTAAATATTTGTTAAACTATATTGGAATTTAATGATAATTTAATTTGTGTTTGTTAGAAATTAATATTCAGCTACTAATTGATGAATGTAGAATGGTAATTACAAATTAGATTATAGCAGTTGATTACAAGACTGGCACTGCACAAGTGTGCAGTCAAATTGTTTCGTATGCAATTTCGATTCATCAAATCATGCAGCACAATCCACAAGAAGCAGTACAAAGCAGGAAATGAATGAATGAAAAATTACCTTTCTGTCCAGGAGGTTGTAACGGATGACCACTTTTGGCACACCAACCGACAGGGAAAATGTCTCTGGAATCAAAACGGCACCAGTAGTCAAATGCTCCTCTCCAACCATCAAACGTGATGTATATCTGGTCGTTGCTCACCGCACCGACCGTCGCTGGACAGATCAATTGTGGGTTCTTTCTATCAACTGCTTCAAGTTTCATTCCAACCTTGAAGTCATTTGAATGTGGAGAAGGCGGCTCCTAAAAATTTAATAAAAAATTTAAATTTTTAACAATACATTTATAAACCACTAGGATACTCACAATTACAAGCTGAAAGAGTGTTCAATCATAACAGAAAAATATCAATTCTGGTTTTTAAAGGAACAAATTTTACTGAGCCGTTATCACATTTTATCTTTTACTTCTTTCCGTCATTAGACTGTAGCCATGTTGGGGCACTGCCTCGAAGAGTTTTAGTCAGATAAATCAACCCCCAGTACTTATTTTTTTTATAAGGTTTGGTACTTATTCTATCAGTCTCTTTTGCCAAACTGCTAAGTTACAGGAACATAAACACACAAACACCAGTTGTCAAGTAGCGTTTGGGGATAAACACAGACACAAAGATACTTACATCCACATATACCTACATACACATACACACATACATACTTACATCCACATATACCTACATACACACACACATACATACATATATATATATATATATATATATTTGTAAGAAATGAAGTTCGAAAATGCTGCTGTATTATACAATTTTTAATTTTTATATATACATTATAACATGTTTCAGTTCCTGAAATGAACCTTATCAAAAAAAGTTATATATAAAAAATGGATGAATGAATTATCCTTTGTTTACCGTTAACATGGAAAATTCAATAAACAGTTACCAGGATAGCAAAATTCACGCAAGTAACAAGGGTGAAGCGACCTATTCAAAGGTAGAAACTCCAGGTTAATGTGCAGTAATTTGTGTATTATAAGTAAATAAATGGAGTTGAACGCAGGTGTTATTCAACTCCATTTATTTACTTTATATATATATATATATATTTCAGTTTCTTATTTCTGTATTGCCCACAAGGGGCCAAACAAGGACAAAGGGATTAAGTCGATTACATCGACTCCAGTGCGTAACTGGTACTTAATTTATCGACCCCCCCAAAAAGATGAAAGGCAAAGTTGACCTCGGCAGAATTTGAACTGAAAATGTAATGACAGACGATATACCGCCAAGCATTTCGCCTGGCGTGCTAACGTTTCTACCAGCTCGCCACCTTTATATATTTCAGTTTCTGCCTGCCAAATCCACTCACAAGGCTTTGGTCAGCCTGAGGTGTTATAGTAGAAGACACCTGCCCAAGGTACCACACAGTTCTGAACCCAGAGCCATGTGGTTGGCAAGCAAACTTCTTACCACAAAGCTACACCTATGCTTTATCAATAACTTTAACACCTATGCTACCATATTTCTGTTGAAATACATCTTTATTTTAATTAATTCTGAACATAGGTGCAGGAGTGACTGTGTGGTAAGTAGCTTGCTAACCAACCACATGGTTCCAGGTTCGGTCCCACTGTGTGGCACCTTGGGCAAGTGTCTTCTACTATAGCCTCGGGTCGACCAAAGCCTTGTGAGTGGATTTGGTAGATGGAAACTGAAAGAAGCCCGTCATGTATATATATATGTATGTTTGTGTGTCCCAATATCGCTTGACATCAATGCTGGTGTGTTTACGTCCCCCGTAACTTAGCGGTTCGGCATAAGAGACTGATAGAATAAGTACTAGGCTTCCAAAGAATAAGTCCTGGGGTTGATTTGCTCGACTAAAGGCGGTGCTCCAGCATGGCCGCAGTCAAAATGACTGAAACGAATAAAAGAATAATGAAGACTTTCGTAAAATAATTTGTCATCATCAAGGCAACTTCTAGAATATAAATGAAGAAGTAATGTTCGTGAGAAAATTAATTAAAATATAGATTACTTTTAAAATAATAAGCTTGTACCATAGAACCAGGGGCAACCTTGGACAGTTTGGTTTCAAAAAGGGTTCAAAGATCATTTTTCATTTTTAGTCAAATTTATTAAAAAAATACATGATGATGATGATCATCATCATCATCATTTAACGTCCACTTTCCATGTTAGCATGGGCTGAATGATTTGAATGAGGACTGGCAAACCAGATGGCTGCACCAAGCTCTAGTCTGACCTGGCAGAGTGTCTACAGCTGGATGCCCTTCCTAATGACAACCACTCCGAGAGTGCAGTGGGTGCTCTATGTGCCACCGGCACGAGGGCCAGTCTGGTGGTACTGGCAACAGCCATGCTCAAATGGTGCTTTTTACGTGCCACCTACACAGGAGTCAGTCCAGGTGGCACGTAATATAGAAAGAAAATCTGTTAACATTTTAACCCTTAAGCATTCAGATTATTTTGTCAAATATGATGTTTATTGATTAACATAATTTTGAATAAATTATGCAGGATCATGTAGCTTCGAGATTTTGATAAAGTGATTTTTTTTTTCAAAATGACATTGTAGGATAAGTGTGAAAGACCAGATTTGGCCAGTTTGAACATGAAACAAGGTAGAATATTTGAGCCTGGTATGGTCTATTTAAGTCTGAAAGGGTTAAACAGTCATTGCCTAACCTATAACGAAAAAAAAGAAAAAGGGTTACAACAGCCCCCTTACACAATCTAACTTTAAGCCCTCTCACACAATCTGTGTCTAATTTTAAACCCTCTTACATAATCTGTGTATAACATTAAGTCCCCTTACACAATCTGTACCTAATTTTCCGTCTACCAAATCCACTCACAAGGCTTTGGTCGGCCTGAGTGTGAAATATTTTCCTCTTCCTTCTTGAATTTGTTGCAGTACTGCAATTATTGCATGTTGATTACAATAATTCAATCCTTTTGTTACCACATTCCAGTTCAAAAAACAGTGATTTTGTTTCAACTAATTTTGAAAATAATAAAGAATTTACTCAACAACAGGAGTAGGCCAAGAGCAAGATAACTGCACACTATCAGACTTAGTTGGTCACACTTGGGGACCCAACCAGAATGTGCACAAATTTATTAAAACAAAATCACTTTTTCAACAGAAATATGGTAAAAAACAAAAGGATTCGTCTGGTACCTGTGCCGGTGACATGTAAAAAGCACCCACTATACTCATGGAGTGGTTGGCGTTAGGAAGGGCATCCAGCCGTAGAAACATTGCCAGATCGGACTGGGCCTGGTGCAGCTTTCTGGCTTCCCAGACCCCAGTTGAACCGTCCAACCCATGCCAGTATGGAAAGTGGACGCTAAACGATGATGATGATGATGATGATGATGAATGGCTGTAATCAACATCGAATATTTGTGGTACTGCAAAAAATTCAAAAAGGAAGAGGAAAATATTTTAAGCCTGAGGACTCTATATTTCAATGACTCTCCCAGGATCAGAGGGTGGTGAAAATGGATGGATCAATGAAGCATTTAGTAAAATAATTGTCTGCATCAAGCTGATGCTTGGAATGTAAATCAACATAAAAATTTCGCAGGAAGATTTTAATCTAGATCCCTTTCAAGACTGTATCAATGATACAATCCTTTTAAAATATGCTTCACTGAACCAGGAGCAATCTCAGGCAGGTTGGTATCAACAGGTTTAAGTTTTACAAACATACAGGGTTACAACAGCCCCCTTACACAATCTAACGTTAAGCCCTCTCACACAATATGTCTAACTTTAAACCCTCTTACATAATCTGTGTATAACGTTAAGGCCCCTTACACAATCTGTACCTAATTTTGTTTCAACTAATTTTGAAAATATTAAAGAATTTACACAATAACAGGAGTAGACCAAGATCAAGACAGCTGCACAATACCATAGTGTTAGTTGGTTACAGTTGAGAACTCAACCAGAACGTGCACAAATTAATTAAAATAATACTAATAATAATAACATCGAAAAATACCTTAGAAATAAGAACCCAGGTTCGAAATTTCCTCAAGACACCTGAAGAAGGCTGGAGGGTATATCAGTCGAAACGTTGTGTTAACAACAAAACAAGATGAGGACAAATATCCCATCGCATGTAAATAATGTAATATTGTATCTATTTAGAATTTTTAATTAATGATGGTTAATTTCAGGAGGAAACCAAGGACTAAGGAAATTCAACAGTATTGGAAATAATTAGAAATTTTTAAAAATCACGGAAGAAGCAACATTTCAAGCCCATTTAATTGAGGACGTGAAAAACCAATTATAAAAACAATAATGATAGTAGAAGTAATGATACTAAAAGGGTACCCAGAAGTGATGGTACTAAAAGGGTATCCAGAGGTGATGGTACCAAGATATGGTGGTACTAAAAGGGCAGTAAGACATAGTGGTACTGAAAACAATTCCAGTCAAAAAGGCCAGTCCTGTAATGAAGAAGGTATTAGAGTTATCTCCCTTACATTAGAAACTTCCTCACTTACAAGGTTAATATAATTTATGTGATATCATGTGTCTCTTGACAGGCTAACTATTGCAGTCTCATATGTTAAGGGTGACTAGAAGAAAAATCTTCCTAAATTTCAAACAAGTATTCTTTTCTACTTTAGGTACAAGGCCCGAAATTTTGGGGAGGGGGCTAGTCGATTAGTATGCAACTGGTACTTAATTTATCGACCCCAAAAGGATGAAAGGCAAAGTCGGCGTCAGTGGAATTTGAATTCAGAATGCAAAGGCAGACGAAATATCTATTTCTTTATTGCCCACAAGGGGCTAAACACAGAGAGGACAAACAAGGACAGACAAACGGATTAAGTCGATTATATCGACCCCATACACTTATATACTCGACTCAATAAGTCGCATGAAAGAGGAAGTGAAGAGATGATAATGATGGTGATGAAACTCAAAGATGGCTCTCATAACAAAAAAAGGGACACCAACTGATGGTAGCGTTCATAATAAAACAGGCAACATTCAGCTCATTCCCTTCTGTGCTGGCAGATATCCCCCTCTCTAAAACCATTTCATTTTGACATCCCATCCTCTCGTTCTCAATATAATCCCTTCCCACCCTTTCTGTGCTACTAGTTGTCTCCAGAAAAATACAGAGGTTGGAGTGAACGAAGTAGTCTTTCAGACAAACTGAGAGTGTGCCAAGCATAGAACCATAATTCCGTACATTTATGAGTTCTACAGAAGAAGAAAGCAGGTTAGATGCGAAATGATAATATGGAACATAGTTGATAGTTGAAATACTTGATCTAGTGAAATATTGATTAAGTAGATTAACCGCTGATCCCATCACACTTACCTGAACTAAACACTAATTTGGTGGAGAAAAAACGCCCAAAAATATGGGGAAGGTGAGTTGTGACAATGATGATGATAGTGATGACAGTGATGATAATGATAATGATAAAAGAAAGTTTACACCTACTGATTTGAAACATTTTTCCGGGGCAATTTCAGCTCCATTTAAAGTCTTCTGTAAAAATATTGGCCATGATGATGCATTCATCCGAAAACCTGTTTTCACAGACAAAAAAATATTAATGACAGATTTTAGGATTTAATACATCTGTGCACCCACCTTACAGATAACAAAAAAGTAGATACAAAGAAACATTTCAGTTAATAAGCGTTTAAAAAGAAAAAAATATCACAAATGTGTATTTTGTGTATAAGAATCTTGATTTAAAATTTTGTCAAAATACAAAATCTCAGTTGAGCACTTAAAGGATTTTTACACAACAAATGTGTAGAAAAATCCATTTTATAGCAACAACTGGATAATGAACTGAAATATTTAATCAGATACAGGATTCTAGTAAATAAAAATTATTTCCTACATATATAAAAAGCCTACTGGACTAGCACAGGGTACGGTAGAAATATCTCCCACATTTTAACCTTTCATCTGTGTTGCTAATGAACTTATGCAAGTGCCAACAATGTTTTCATTTAGCTGATGAACAACTGTAACGCTTTGTTTAAACAACAGTGAAATTAATTTTTCATAAATGTTGTTTCTTTTTCCTTTTGTCAACCTTTCAAATGTGGGAGGTATTTCTGCCGCACCCTGTATATGTTAATGATTCCGGAGAGACATAAGTCTTTGTTGGGATTGAAGTCAAAACATAAGGACATTCATCTGATGTTCAACTGATTCCACAAAATACATAAGGTATATGTTTTTTTTAAATATCCTCAAAAATAGGATCATTATATCTTGTATAATTATATAATTGTAACGATGTGTGGATAATTGAAACAGCCACAGGAAATAAATTTTTGAAATAACAATGATATTGTCTTTCTTTTCAGACATACACAATGCTATTAACAACCTTTTCATTAAATACTGATACGTGCTGATCAAGACCATTGCATACAATCTTTTCTACTCTAGACACAAGGCCCAAAGTTTTGGGGGAAGGGGCCAGTGAATTAGATCAACCCCAGTTTGCAACTGGTACTTAATTTATCAACCCCAAAAAGATGAAAGACAAAGTTGACCTTGGTGGAATTTGAACTCAGAATGTAAAAACAGACGAAATACTACTAAGCATTTCGCCCAGCATGCTAATGTTTCTGCCAGCTCACTGCCTTTGGGGAGGGGGCTAGTCAATTAGATTGATTCCAGTACACAACTGGTACTTGATTTATCAACCCCGAAAAGATGAAAGACAAAGTCGACTTTGGCAGAGTTTGAACTCAGAACATAGCAGCAGACGAAATACCGCTAAGCATTTTGCCCGGCACGCTAACGTTTCTGCCAACTTGTCGCCTTAAGAACATTGCATATAATGTAACAGATTAGATTATATTTTTGAACATAACATACACAATAATCATGTCCAAAGATTATGAAATAACTTCCACATATGATAATGATGACGATAATACTAGTTTAAGGCCACCATTAAACAAACCAAAAAAACATTGATCAAAGTCTACTGTTGAGTTTAAGCCAAAACATTAACACCAAAGTGAAACAGTAACAAACTTAACAATGTTGGTTTTTATTTTTTTTAACCATTCATCAACCCTTATGTCAATATATTTCTACTTAAATACACTATTTTATGTTCAATTAATTAAAAAACTAATGAAGAATACAGTAATACCTGCCAAACAAATTAACATGAAATTTTAATTGGAATTTTTAATTTAGTCCACCTTAAAACAGGAAATCTGTATCATAGGACCAAGGAGAGTCTTATGTATGAAAAGGGTCAATTCCCCCTTTGAACATGGAAAGCAGATATATCCACTCAAAATTTTATTACGAAGTCGTGGGTAAAACTCCACAACTTCAAAAGAAAAAAAACCTCACCTTAGCTGAAAGAAGTAGAGACACTCCTAGGCACACTTTTTACGAAAGAAAACTTTTCAGATTATCTTAATTTTTTTCAATATGGGCGCAGGAGTGGCTGTGTGGTAAGTAGCTTGCTTACCAACCACATGGTTCCAGGTTCAGTCCCACTCTGTGGCACCTTGGGCAAGTGTCTTCTACTATAGCCTCAAACCGACCAAAGCCTTGTGAGTGGATTTGGTAGAGGGAAACTGAAAGAAGCCCGTCGTATATATGTATATGTATGTATATATATATATGTGTGTGTGTGTGTGTGTCTATATTTGTCCCCCCCAACATCGCTTGACAACCGATGCTGGTGTATTTACGTCCCTGTTATTTAGCGGTTCGGCAAAAGAGACCGATAGAATAAGTACTAGGCTTACAAAGAATAAGTCCCGGGGTCAATTTGCTTGACTAAAGGCAGTGCTCCAGTATGGCCACAGTCAAATGACTGAAACAAGTAAAAGAGTATATTTCATCAAATATCTCTTTACGGAGCTAAAAATCAAATACTTTTAGTGATGGATTTGAAAACCATACCTACAGGAGATGCTTGAAATGTATTGCAGAAGCAGAAAATATCAATCTATTTTTTGATGAATGACTGGAAACTCCACCGCATTCGATGACGAGAGTTTCAGTTGATCCTATCAACGGACCAACCTGTTCATGAAATTAATGTGCAAGTGTCAGCATGCTACAGACATGAGTACCCTTAACATAGTTCTCAGGGAGATTTAGTGTGACACAGAATGTAACAATGCCGGCCTCTTTGGATTACAGGTGCAATTCATTTTTGGCAGCTGAGTCTACTGGAGCAAAGTAAAATAAAGTGTATTGCTCAAGGACACAACATGCTACTGGGAATCGAACTTGCAACCTTACAAACGAAAACCGAATACCCTAACCACTAAACCACATGCCTTCACCTTATTTTGGTGAATCAATGGAAATTGTAGCTGTGATACCAGTGCCGGTGGTACATAAGAGAACCATCCGAACATGGCCGTTGCCAGCGCCGCCCTGACTGGCTTCCGTGCCGGTGGCACGTAAAAAGCACCCACTACACACATGGAGTGGTTGGCGTTAGGAAGGGCATCCAGCTGTAGAAACACTGCCAAATCAGACTGAGCCTGGTGCAGCCCTCTGGCTTCCCAGACCCTAGTTGCACCGTCCAACCCATGCCAGCATGGAAAGCGGACGCTAAACGATGATGATGATGATGATGATGAATTAACATCATTATAGGAATGGCAATGAAATTTAATTATAGAGTCAAAGGTTATGTCCTAACGGTACAAAACTATACTTACCTAATGGTGGATGCAGTAAACCTCCGTTGCGTTCACAATAACCGACCGAATGAAGATCCGAGCAGTCTACCAATCTCCAAAAGTCATTCTTGTTGTCACTGCCATCGAGTCTTAAACGAAGACGAGGACCTTGCATCCCAACCACTGTAGCGATACTGATTGAAGTTAAGTTACGAGGGTCACACGCTTCTATCTTCATGCCATTCTTAAATTCATTGTTAGGTGGCGCTGAAGACTGAAGATTGAAAGAAGAAAAGAAATGAAAATGGTAAAAATATAAGGGTTCTTTTGGCAGGGTGGAGAGAATGCATTTAAACATATTAATCTTTATATATAAAATTGAAGTTGTGTGTGTGAGACTCTGTCTCCTCCGATTTAGATTCCTAACAACTCCCACATTTTGCGGTGCAGTTTAACCGAAAGCGGGTATCTTATAGTCGTCATTCATATCGATCCCTTCTGGGTATTAGTGCGCGTCTACGATGAGTCTACGATTTAAAAAAAAAATTACCATCATTTTTCCGCATTTTTAATGATTTTTGCTCGGGTTATATAAGAGAAGTAACTCTCTAAAAATGCTTATATAGTTATTTCCCTTACAAACCCAAGCAACGCCAGGTGATACTGCTAGTTAAATATAAATCGGAGATGTACTTTCATAGCAAGTGACCTGATCTGAGATTGTGTGCTGGAACGAAAACAATTGCAGCATGGAAGGTGCTTATAAGCCATTTAAATATAAATATAAATCAAATTGTAGTTAAATGAATTAAAATTTTGTGCCAAAACCAGAAAACCAAATGAATAAAAATTTTGATTGCAAAAGCAAAATGAAGAGAACTTAAAGAATATTCTTTAAAAAAAAAAACACCATTTGAGAATGGCCGTTGCCAATGCCGCACAACTGGCCCTTGTGCCGGTGGCATGTAAAAGCACCCACAGCACTATTGGAGTGGTTGGCGTTAAGAAGGGCATACAGCTGTAGAAACCCTGCCAGATCAGATTGGAGTGTGGTGCAGCCATCTGGTTCGCCAGTCCTCAGTCAAAAATCCGACCCATGCTAGCATGGAAAGTGGACATTAAATGATGATGATGATGATGATGATGACTCCAGGCACAAGGCCCAAGATTTGGGGGGAGGGGGGGTCAGTTGATTAGATCGACCCCAATACGCAACTGGTACTTAATTTATCGACCCTGAAAGGACGAAAGGCAAAATTGACCTTGGAGGTATTTGAACTCAGAACGTAAAGACAGATGAAATACCGCTAAGCATTTCATTGGATGTGCTAACGTTTCTGCCAGCTCGCCGTCTTGGACTTAAAGGATATTATCATGAGCAATATCGTTGCAATAATATTATTAGTAATACGAACATTAACAATATTACCGTTAATAATATTCTTGTTAGTGACATTGTAACTAGTAATATTATTGTTAGTCATATTAATTTCAAATTTTGGCACAAAGCCAGCAATTTCAAGGGGAGGAAGTAAATCAATTACATCGACCCTAGTACGCAACTGGTACTTATTTTATCAACCTCGAAAGTATGAAAGGCAAAGTTGACCTCGGTGGAATTTGTACTCAGAATGTAAAGACACATTCAGTAAGCATTTAACCCGACGTGCTAACCATTCTGCCACTTCACTGCCTTATTATTGTTAGTAATATCCCCATTTTAATAATAATATCATCTTATATAATATTGTTAGTAATGATATCATTTGTGGAGGCACTTGGCTTAGTGGTTAGGGTGTCAGCATCATGATTATAAGATTGTGGTTTTTATTCCTGGATTGGGTAACACATTGTGTTCTTGAGCAAAGCACTTCATTTCACGTTGCTCCAGTCCACTCAGCTGGCAAAAATGAGTAACGCTGCGATGGACTGGCATCCCATCCAGTTGGGGAACACATACACCATTGAAACAGGGAAACCAGGCCCATGAGCCTGGCTAGGCTTGAAAAGGGTGCATTTATTTATTTTAATGATATCATTTGTAACATTGTTTTGAAATTTTGGTACAAGGCCAGAAATTTCAGTGGGACGGGGTAAGTTGATTACATCAACCCCAGTGTCCAGCTGGTATATCTTTTATTGAGCCCCTGGTGGCATTTGAACTCAGAATATAAAGTCGACAGAAATACCGTGAAGCGTTTTCCCTGGCCCAGTAACAAATCTGCTAGCCTGCCACCTTGGTATCTTTATATATAAAACTGAAGTTGTGTGTGTAAGAGTCTGTCTACTCCGATTTAGATTCCTAACTACTCCCACATTTTGCAGTGCAGTTTAACCAAAAGTGGGTATCTTATAGCCGTGATTCATATCGAGCCCTTCTGGGTATTAGCGCGCGTCTACGATGAGTCTACGATTTGAAAAAAAATTTACCATCATTTTTTCGTTTTTTTAATGCATTTTTACTCGGTTTTATATAAGGGAAGTAACTCTCTAAAAATGCTTATATAGTTATTTCCCTTACAAACCCGGGCGATACTGCCAGTCATTACTAAAATCAATTAGTAATACTATCGTTAGTTATTGTTAGTAATATTATTACCATTAGTAAAATAATCTTACTTGTTTAAAACAAGATGCAGGTGCTGCTTGTGAACCAGTTTCTTTCATGTAATCTTCCCAATTGAATGTCCCTGGAATTGAAAGATAGAAATATTTATTCAAAATGACATCAACACTTCATCAAATTTTTACATACTTCAAGCTGATTGAAATCCACCTGTCATACACAACCACCACATTACACAAGGTCAGATGGTAATCGTTTTTGTCTCTACGTTTCTTATAATACATTCTTTACATTACAATAACTGTTGGACATTTTGAGTCTGTAAGGCAACCACAGAGAGTTCTAACAACTTAGTGTATTCTACCATATTATTCCATTAAATCATCATCATCATTGCTTAACATCCGCTTTCCATGCTAGCATGGGTTGGACGATTTGACTGAGGACTGGCAAACCAGATGACTGCACCAGGCTCCAATCTGATCTGGCAGAGTTTCTACAGCTGGATGCCCTTCCTAATGCCAACCACTCCATAAGTGTAGTGGGTGCTTTTACGTGCCACCGGCACGAAGGCCAGTCAGACAGCAATTCTTTTACCTCTTTCAGTCATTTGACTGCAGCCATGCTGGAGCACTGCCTTTAATCAAACAATTTGACCCGAGGACTTATTCTTTGTAAGCCTAGCACTTCTATCAGTCTCTATTGACGAACCGCTAAGTTACGGTGACGTAAACACACCAGTTGTCAAGCGATGTTGGGGGGACAAACACAAACATATACACACACACACACACATATATACGACGGGCTTCTTTCAGTTTCTCTCAACTAAATCCACTCACAAGACTTTGGTCGGCCTGAGGCTATAATAGAAGACACTTGCCCAAGGTGCCACGCAGTGGGACTGAACCCAGAACCGTGTGGTTGGTAAGCAAGCTACTTACCACACAGCCACTCCTACACCTATATCTGTAAACATAAATACGAGTGAGTAGACAAACGAAAGATAAGAACACTTAACACATTTAGTAGGAGTTACATGTATTATTTAAAAGAGTTTGATTTGGCACCATGCGACTTAAAGTTTCTTGGGCCCCTAACAGAAGCCTGTCTCAGTAATCTAAAGCTCGAAAGAGATGGGCCCATAAAACTAAGTTGCATGGAACCAGATCAAACAGTTTTAAATAATGAGTGTGTGAGTGTGTGTACACATTCACACACCAAATCTACTCACAGGGCTTTGGTTAGCCTGGGGCTATTGCAGAAAGCATTTGCTGCGCAGTAGGACTGAACCCAAAACCATATAACTGGGAAGCAAACTTGTTAACCTCACAGCCACACCTGCATCCTATTGTAATCAATACAAATATTTAATACACGTCAATTTATGCTAACTTATTCATTAACACATCACCAATTCCCAATTTTGTTTTGTTTTCCAGGTAGATTAGCCGAGTTGAATTTTTTTCTTTTTTAATGCAAATCATAATCCAAATGTTGAGTAAGGACCGAATGAGTACAACCGTGAAAATAAGTGGCGAAAATGGGGTCCCTCCAGGTTGAACTGCTACTTCTCTACACTGAAAGGTCAAAGTTCCAGTAAATGGATTCTTTGAGCCAAGCCAAACTGCAGGAGACCTAGCAGTAGACCAAGAACGTGATGGTTGGATAATCCAAACAGGTGAGGATTGATGACAGGAAAGGCATCCAGATATAGACAATGACTCAATGAATTCCATCTAATCTATGCAAGCACGCATATACGAACATTATAGACAGATAGCTATATAATATATACATAAGTACACACACAAGCATTAACATACACACACACACACACACACATATATATATATACAACACACACACACACACATATATATATATACACACACACATACACGTATATTTTATTTATATATATATATATATATATATATATATATATAAGAAATTAAAAAAGGAAAATACGCACACTTACACAGTTTTAATATAATTTTTAATATATCGACTGGTTTCGCTGTCGCTATTCATGATATTATGTTTTACTTATTTGAATATGTGTATTTTTTCTTAAGAAGAAATTTTGTCCATGTTGTGTGTGATACACAAATATAAACCTTTCTATTATAAGCACAAGGCTCTGAAACTTCAGGGGAGAGAGGGCAATTGATCAGATCGACCCCAGTATGTAACTGGTACTTAATTTATTGACCCTGAAGGGATGAAAAGCAAAGTTGACCTTGGCGGAATTTGGACTCAGAACATAGTGGCAGACGAAATACCGCTAAGCATTTTGCCTGGCATGCTAACGATTCTGCCAGCTAGCTGCCTTACATACACAAATATACTGTAGAGGAATTGTGACGACTAGAAAATAGAGTAAGCATGATTCACTGGGTGTGGTGCAAAATCAGTGTATATATACGACAAAGTGGAAATGTGTTGAGAGGGAAACTGAAAAGAACAATCAGATGTAATGAGCAAGAGAGAAGACTGCACTGATGGGCACGTGATACGTATGGATGAAGACAGCTGTATAAAGAAGTATCACTAGCTTAATGTGGATGGAGTTTGTAGAAGAATGGAAACCCAGGAAGACATGGAATGAAGTGATGAATGCTCTCTCGAGACTTTGAACCTCAGAGTAAATAACCATGTGTACTCTTTACTCTTTTACTTGCTTCAGTCATTTGACTAAGGCCATGCTCGAGCACTGCCTTTAGTCAAGCAAATTGACCCCAGGACTTATTCTTTGGAAGCCTAGTACTTATTCTATTGGTCTCTTTTGCTGAACCGCTAAGTGATGGGGGACGTAAACATGCCAGCATTGGTTGTCAAGCGATGTTGGAGGGGACAAACATATACACACACACATGCATACATACATATATACTACGGGATTCTTTCAGTTTCCATCTACCAAATCCACTCACAAGGCTTTGGTCGGCCCGAAGCTATAGTAGAAGACACTTAGTGTCACGCAGTGGGACTGAACCCGGAACCATGTGGTTCGTAAGCAAGCTACTTACCACACAGCCACTCCTACATTTTTAGTTATTTTGGTCTGGTAAGTGTTGTCTCCTAATTGCTTCTATCTAGAAATCAAAGGAAATGGCTACTATTCCCTTCAAATTTTGCTTTTGTGACCTGGACATCAATGTCTTGAAACTGACCAATTTTCCATTACATTGCAGAGATTCAGCACTGAATTGCTGAAGCAGAATTTTCTAGAAGTTTCTAAATGTTTCGAGAATTTCTGGAACGTTCTGGAAACACAGATGGCAGTATAAGTACAGGGATCATAAGCTCAAACCGTTTAGTTTACTTCTTAATATAACAAAAGCAAAGTCTGAAAGAGATATTGGCCATTTTTCCTACCTTCTAGGGGTATGTAAATAGTAACCTACTTGCTACACAAGGACAAAAACCATGTTAGTGTAACTGAGCATGATGACTGACAATACAATGCTTAAGAACTGTATTGCTTGCTTGCGAAGACCTGTTGAGGAAATTCGATGACTCGCATCCATGCTAGTGGAGCGCTAAGAGCACCATCCGAGCGTGATCGTTGCCAGAGCAGCTAACTGGCTTCCATGCTGGTGGCACATAAAAATCACCATTCATGCGTGATGTTACCAGCATTGCCTTACTGGCACTTGAAAAAAACATTTGAGCGAGGTCGTTGCCAGTGCTGCTGGACTAGCTCCTGTACAGGTGGCACGTAAAAAACACCATTTGAGCGTGGCCATTGCAAGTACTACCTGACTGGCCCTCGTGCAGGTGGCACGTAAAAACACCCACTACTCTCTCGGAGTGGTTGGCGTTAGGAAGGGCATCTAGCTGTAGAAACTCTGCCAGATCAGACTGGAGCCTGGTGCAGCCATCTGGTTCGCCAGCCCTCAGTCAAATCGTCCAACCCATGCTAGCATGGAAAATGGACGTTAAATGATGATGGTGATGATGAAGACCTACCCGTATTAATGAGACATGTCCTGGAAGCACATTGTGTATATACCTAACTGGACCCTTTACCCAATTTGCTTGTCACCCCCTATCCCCCCACCCACCATCACATATCTCTACTACTAAATCCTCTATTATTTGCCTAACTATAATATTCTGCTACTGTAATTAAATAGGACTACCTATTTTATCATTTTTCTGTGACACCAGTTATCTTCCAGACTACTTTGACCTACTTCATTTGACATTCGTTCGTCATCCCTTCCCACTCATATTTCACATTACTCACCCTTTTGTGTTACCAAACAATCTCTTCTCTGAACCCCGCTTCCTATGGACTTCTCCCTTGGCCATCTTGCCCCACACTCTTGCAAACTGCCTACCTACATGCCATTTCCCTTTCCCACATTCTTACTCTGTCAATTGTATTGTTATTACTATTCTGCTGATCTTCACCCCTTTCTGTACTGACAGACATCACCTACTCTCCCTTATATTCCCTCCATTTCACATGTATCATTGATCATTCCCTCTTCTTCACCCAATCTCCAGTCAGCATCTAGTCTTTTCTACCTTCCTTCAAATTCGTATCTATCACTGACTATTCCTCTTCCCTTGTTTATCTCAGAATTTGTAACCATCCCTTCCCATGCACTCTTGCAACCCTTTTTGTTCTGCCCCCATTCACTTTTACTCCCCTTTTTTTGTAACTTGGGGACCCACCCTGTTACCTCGTTACCATTATTTTCATCTCTTTTCTCAGCTCCACTTCAATTAATCTTATCCAATCTTGTATAAGGTAGGGCAGCCACAGATCATCTCTACAGCTAGAAATTTCCTACCTACCTTTTTGCACAATGCTAAGGGAAGTAATTCAAATGAATAAAGATGCAGAGAAAGAGAGAGAAAGAAATAGAGAGACAAATGAATGAGAAAAAGGGTAAAAATGATATAAAAATTTAAACACAAAGAAGGAAGAACAGTAGAAAGAATACCAGAATGTAGCAAAGTTTGCAACATCACTGAATCTTTAGTTATCTCATTCTCTCTCTTTGCTTTCTTTGCAGTGTTTTCAAATTATTTCTTGGAATGTAGAATAATTATTCGTGACGTATATTTGCCATTTAAATATGACTAACCCCTAAGGGTGGATGCTACTGTAGTTTGTAGCCCCAGGAGGACACCTCCTCCAGCTGGTTTTAGACACACTTTCTGTGCCCTATCAGTATTTGCAAAGGGAAGCCATCCTTCCCGTCTTCAACTTATGATACACACGGACTAGAGTTTCTGGGTATTCTCGAGTCCGTGTGTATCATAAGTTGAAGACGGGAAGGATGGCTTCCCATTGCAAATACTGATAGGGTACAGAAAGAGTGTCTAAAGTCAGCTGGAGGAGGTGTCCTCCTGGGGCTACAAACTACAGTAGCATCCACCCTTAGGGGTTAGCCATATTTAAATGGCAAATATATGTCATGATGTGTTGCAGCTACTGTTTATAACTTGCTCTCAGATTTATTATTAAAATAATTATTCCTTAATAAAAACAGTAAAAAGTACTAAGATCTGAATTTATTTACATCAGTATAAAAATTTATCCCTATAGCATTCAATGCTTATTTATTTACAATGTTTTATATTTTATCATGCATTATCTCATAGCTTCGTGATTTCAATAATGTGATTGTTTATATTTTGTAGGATAATGCAAGGAGGTAGGTGGAAGAGGTCAAATCTGGCCAGTTTGACCCTTTTATATTCAGATTACTTTCTCAAATGTGATGCTTATTTATTCACATTAATTCGAATTACTCAGGCATCATCCGGTACCTTTAAGATTTCAAAGATGTGATTGTATATTTTTAGAATGACATTGTAGGGTAGGTGAGAGAGGCCAGACCTGGCCAGCTTGACCATAAAACAGATAAAATATTTGGCCAGTTTAAATGCTAAAGGGTTAAATGGTAGAGAAAGTCTGTAAAGAAGTGTTTGAAACAATGGTAAAATTGGAAAGATATTTGATGAAAATGAAATAAAGATGTGCTGTGAACAGATGGCAGATAATTATAAAAACAAAGTAGACATGACAAAACCCATTTAAGATTGGATTAGAATGTAAGTATATGGAAAATATGGGAATATTAAAATAATGCTTAATGGTAAAGTTAGGTGTCATACCTTCAAAATAAGGACAATGAGTCATTGAGTGTCACAATAAAGATCTAGGTTTTTGCTAGTTTTATTTAAGGGATATCAGGGTTTTTTTTTTGTAAATGTACATTGTACTGCATAAAAAATATTTTCTCATGCCATAATAACAAAACAACAATACATTCAAAGCCAAATATGTTCTTATTATGTAAACTAGAGGCTGTTTGAAAGCTAATTTTATTCAGATTGCAAATAAAGAAAATATATAACAATTTTAAAGTGAACAAGCATATGTGTGTGTGTGTGCATGTGTTTTGTGTGTGTTTGTGTGTGCAAGGAGTATAAGTGCATGTGATATATATTTGAGAGATATTTACTCATAAACATAAAGGTGTAGATTATTATGTAATAGTGCAAGATTTACTTCCCTAAACTAGTTTTCAAAAACAAACAAAAAAAAACATCCTTGACCAAGGCCAGCACCAAAAGCCAAAACCATTTAACTGTGATGCAACACACATAAATTCTAACTACAAGTAAAGAGTTTCTAAAAGCATTTACAAGCAACTTTTCTCTCACTCAAACACAGTAAAAAATTGATCAAATACTTAAAATTATGTATTTCACTCATCATCATCATTTAATATCCATTTCCTATGCTGGCAATTGAGCACTTTATTCTAGGACTCCCTGTACTTATTCAACAGGAAAGGATAATGTAAGACTTTCTTTCATATCAATTTCTCATACAAGGAAGACAAATGAAAAGATACTCCTTGATTCTAAATTTTTTCATTTAAAACGGATTAGTCGTGTCCTTACAAAAGACAAAGCTGAGAGGAATTTCAGAATTAAGACTAAACTCTTTGTAGTATTTTAGTTTCATTCCTCTATGCCAAGTGTTGACAGATAAAGCACCAGGGATGTCTGACCTCAACTCTCAAGCAACTATTTCCTGTTAATGTTCAACCTTGTGCTAATGTCAGGATTCATTAAGTCATTAGACAAACAATATAGCAAAAAAAAAATCAGATTAATTAAAAAAAAAAAAAAGAAAATTACAGCACAACAGCTTGAATGCAATTAAGTATGAGCAACCAGTTTTAAATGATACAGCTGTTGTATTTATAATTAAGTAACATTAGGGCTGATGACATATTTTGTCTCTGGTCCAAGGAGTTATTTAAAAAAAAATGTTTCTCTCTCTCTCTCTCACACACACACAAATAGAGCAAATATTGCACAATTGTTTGATTGTTCCTTACTATTTTAGAATTCCTTACTGTCAGAAATACAGAAGAGTAAATAATATAAATTGAAGTGGTGAGCTTCATTATGTCCCAGAGTCAGAGTAATTATAAAAATAAGGGAAGAGAAAAAAAAAAGAACAAATTAATCAGAAAATACATTAACAAAATTTCTTAATTTCGTTAATTAAAAAATACATACACAAAATTAAAAATGTTGCAGTTAGATATAGTAGACAGGAGCAAGTATGGTGAGTAGTTAATAAGCCTGTTTTTCAATCATGTGCTTTTGGGTTCAACTTCACTGTGTAGCACCTTGGGCAAGTGTCTTCTATTGTAACCTTGGACTGACCAATGCTTTTGAGTGAAATTTAATAGATGGAAACAGTAAGGAAGCCCATCATATATATATATAAGAGGGAATGAAGGCACTCAGTATTTGACAAATTTACCGTTCAGGTTGTGATTCCTACGAGTAATCACATTAAACTCCCACTTTTGCATGACCCTAAAGGGTTGTGTGTTATCTGAAAAAGGGGCTATAATGTAATGTAAAGAGCAATTCAATAATGAGAGAAAAGAAAACCATGGGCTTGAACTTGGCACTATGCTATCTTTATATGTTACATATGTTTCAGTAGCTAGGATTAATTAATGACGTCACTGATTCGGTCTGATGTGGTGTCTGGTTTTGATTATGCATGCTGCACCTGTAAGTTGCACCTAGGGATTGCATTCATAGTGTGACATCATTAATTAATTAAACACTGGTTTCTACAAGGCACAAGGCCAGCAATTTCAAAAGGAGGGGTTAGTTGATTAGCTTGACCTCAGTGCTTGGCTGGTACTTATTTTATCGACCCTGGGAGGATGAAAGGCAAAGTCGGAATTTGAACTCAAAATGTAAAGACAGATGAAATGCCTGGCAGACTAACTAACTAATTACCAAATACTGAAACCTATTTAACAGATGTAGTAAAGGAATACCAAGTTCCCACCCATGTTTTTTTCTCTCATTGTGTATATATATATATATATATATATATATGCATGTACGTGTGTATGTGTGTTTGTCTATATGTGCCTTTGCACTGACACTGCTTGGAGATGGGCAAAGCAGCAGTGACATTTGTTTAGGATCCACAATTGGTGAAACAACACATGAAGACCAGAGATTGAAGTAGCTTTCTTGAAAACAACAGTGGACAGTTTTACACTACCTCAGAGAAATTTTACTGAACCCAAAGTGAAGAAAGTAGATGCAAAAACAACAATGAAGATGCTGATAGCTTTTGGGATTTTAATGTCGATCAATCTCAAGAATGCATAAACATGGTCTCCATACATGCCAGTGCTGCCTTGACTGGCTTTCGTGTTGGTGGCACGTAAAAAGCACCAACCGATCGTGGCCGTTGCCAGCCTCCTCTGGCCCGTGTCGGTGGCATGTAAAAAAGCACTCACTACACTAACGGAGTGGTTGGCGTTAGGAAGGGCATCCAGCTGTAGAAACACTGCCAGATCAGACTGGAGCCTGGTGCAGCCTCCTGGCTTCCCAGACTCCGGTTGAACCGTCCAACCCATGCTAGCATGGAAAACGGACGTTAAACGATGATGATGATGATGATGACACACATGGACACAAGCTCACACGCTTGCATACATACACATGCAAATGTTGGCTATTAAACAGAAGTTATAATTTCCTTAACTGTTCTTCAGATATACGTATATTTTTTTTTGTTGTATCCTAGTGCTTTTGTGATTAAATAAACTACAAGAATGAACAAATATCATTCAGTACTGAAGCTAATATTAAGAATGTGAACAAACTTGCTTCTTATACCAATACTAACCTGGATAGTCATATTGATATGACGAGCCCTTTGAACTCGATGACATTGTCGATTCCTCACAGTTGTAAGCAACTGAAAAGCAGGATTAGGAAAAACTTGGATAAAAGAAATATCACAAAACATTCCTTAGAAAACAATAAGTCTCCAAATTATTTGAATAAATGTTTTTTTTTTTTTTTGGAATGTAGAAAGAGAAAAAAAAAAGGTGAGGAGGGAGTTTTTCAGACTTAAAATGTAGTGCTTTTAATGAGCTTTCCCACCAGTTTTCTACGGGCAATTTACGAGCAGATATTCACTTCATACGTTGTTGAATTTTTACAACTCCACACTTCTGCTGCCCTTCAGCACGAATATATCAAGTATGAATAGTTTTAACAATACCAATAAACATGGAGTTTAGGAATAAGAGAGAACATTTTCAGTCTTGGTTAGATCTGATGGCATTCGTCTATCAGTTTGCCTGACACTTAACAATTTTGAAACATTTAATATAATAACTTAGGGTAGTTTCTTCAGATCCATTTCCAGATGTTACGGTTAAATGAGAGTTTTGATGTGTATCTACTAAGGAATTTATGAAAATTATGAAATGTCTTTGTATCTGAACGTGTTTACATCAATTTAGAGGTAATAGTCACCTGCTTTTATATAGTTATATGCAACAATGTTTTGTGTGTAGTATGTGTTCTGGAAGATATTTTTGTTCCTCTGAGGTGTAGTAAATAAATGTGTATGTATGTATTGTATCTATATGTGTATTATATCTGCAAATGTTAAAAAAAAAACAAAAAAAAAAGACATTCTAAATACAGTTAGAAATCAAAAGAAATAAAAATTACAAAAATATAAGCAAATTTTTTAATATCATATGGAGATAATCTATTTTATTTTTCTTGTATTTTACATTTTATGGCATTACTAAAATCTAAAAATTAAAATTAATTTATACAGCTAATAAAATAATAAAATGACTAGCAACATAAATTAAACATACATTTATCAACAGAATGTGATGTTACTAAGTTTAATATTTTCTATGAAGTACATCAAAATCTAAGACAACTATCTTAATGTTGTCAGCTGTTATCTAAATATTTGAATTAAAAACAAAACAAAACAATAAATAAATAAAAAAAAACAACATAAACAACATACATTCATACATTTCAGTATTTTGTCGGGAAGAATATCAAAACATTTTAAAAGAATAAAAGCGTAATAATGATATTTCATTTTTTTTTTTTTTTTGGAAGTAAAATGGTGTTGACACCAACCCCTTGAAATGTTTATTTCTAAATAATGAAATACTAAAATTTAATATCTACAAAAAAAAAAAAAGATAAAAAAATAAAATAAATAAAAAAATTCTGAATTTATAAAATAGTCAATAAAATTGTTTTTAGAAAGTAAAAAAAAACATGTATTTTCCCAAGAAACTTATGCTCCTGAGTCAAGAAAAGACTGATTGAATAATAGCTGGTCCTTGATCTAACCAATTCTGAATGAACTGATTGTGTCATGTTTTACCAAAAAGGAGTGGCTGTGTGGTAAGTAGCTTGCTTACCAACCACATGGTACCGGGTTCAGTCCCACTGCGTGGCACCTTGGACAAGTGTCTTCTACTATAGCCTCGGGACGACCAAAGCCTTGTGAGTGGATTTGGTAGGCGGAAACTGAAAGAAGGCCATCATATATATGTGTGTCCCCCCCAAATATCGCTTCACAATCGATAGTGTGTTTACGTCCCAGTCACTTAGCAGTTCGGCAAAAGAGACCGATAGAATAAGTACGAGGCTAACAAAGAATAAGTCATGGGGTTGATTTGCTCAACTACAGGCGGTGCTCCAGCATGGCCACAGACCGAAACAAATAAAAGAACAAAAGAATTAAAAATTTTAAATACACTATAACAAGTTTGGAGCTATTTCTTATTGGAGCAGTTTGAAATAAGATCTTTGTTGTTGCGGAATGACGAATGAGGTATCTATTAGCTGAAATACTCATTGAAATTACTCATACTGGTGTTAATTTATCAACAACTAGATAGTGAGTGTCTGTTTAAGCTTATCCTCATTACCATCAATATTTAACATCCGTTTTTCATGCCGGCAGGGTTGGACAGCTTGACAGGAGCTGGCAAGGCCAGGGGCCCATACCAGGTTCCATAGTTTGTTTTGCCTTGGTTCCTACAGCTGGATGTCCTTGCTGACGCCAACCACTTTACGGAGTGTACTGGTGCTTTTTACATGGCACCAGCACCAGTGCTTTTATGCATGGCACCAGCATCCACACCAATGTTTTTTTCATGAGATCTTAATTTTAGGATCTCATAGGTCAATATAATTTTTTTTTCTTATCCTTGAGCCCTAGAATTCATATGGTCAGGTACGCAATTTCCAGGACATATAAGTACCTAAGATCTCTACTTTCTCTTGAATGAGATGCCTGTCTGTTGCAGGGTACAAAGCAAGTAATCATTTGCGGAGATGGGATACGTTGACTATGATGAACCCATTACTTAACTGGTACTTTAACCCTTTCGATACCAAACCAGCTGAAAGTGCCTCTGGTTCTTGATGCCTTGTTTCCATAAGTTCTGAATTAAAATCTTCCACCAAACCGTAGTCACAATTTATGTTCCTAACACAAGTTTAATGGTAACTAAGTTTTTTTTACTAAATTCTTTGATATATCTAAAATTAATTGAAGGAAACCCAGAGCATCATAACAGAAATATGGGAACAAAATGGTTAATTTTATCAATCTCAAAGAGAGGAAAGGCAAAGTTGACCTTGATAAGATTTGATTTCAGAATGTAAAGAACTGAAAGAAATGTTGCTATGCATTTTGTCGGCCTCACTAACAAGGCTGCCAACCCACAGCCAATAGAAAATAAATACACAAACTGTAAAAGAATCAAAAATGGACTGGTTTAACCAAACAGGATGTATGAGATCATCTCAAGGAAACAATCAGAGATTTTTGCCAAGAAATGTTAATAAATATGTCAACTTTGGTAAACAAAAAAAAAATTCTATTCTCAAAGCAGTTGGATGAGGTGGCAGATTAGTCATGAATTTCAAGCTAATATCACTGAAAAAAAACTAAATTTTATAGAATTCAAAATTTCTAGTAGTGAACTGAAATGAAAGTTCTTATGGTATTGCTTTACTGAAAACAGAGGACATGCGAAGGCTAGAAAGGAATGAAGCAAGTATACTCCACTGGATGTGCAATGTAAGCGTGCATATATGACAGGGTGCTAATGTATGGAGAGAAAAATTAGGGATAAGAGGAATCAGGGGTAATGTGCAAGAAGGAAGAAGGCTGCACTGGTTTGGACATGTGATGCATATGGATGAGAACAGTTGTTTAAAGAAGTGCTGCATACTGAAAATGGATGGAACTTGTGGAAGGAGACACAGGAAGACATTGGATGAAGTAGAGAAGGCAGATCACAAGATGCTGAGCCTCATGGAGGAGATGACAAAGGACCAAGATGATTAGCAATCTGCTGTGCTCAAGATGACCCGTACATCAGCAAACACAAGGTCCTAAAAAAGATTCTGGCTATGCTTTTATGTGCGGGACCCTATCCTTACATTCATCCTGCCCTGCCGTCAAACATTCACCAAATTTCATTTCCCAACCCTTTCCAACACGTATCCCCTAACTTTCTGCACTACCAGTTAATGCTCCCCCTACGTTCACCTTTGTGCCCTTGGGTTGTCTCCCCATCACCTCTACCATTCTTCATCTTAACACCTTTCATACCTGTTGTCATTTCCAGAGCCCATCTCATGTCTGCAACACGTCTTCCATTCCTTTGCTCCAACACCTTGCTCTTAATCCCTGAGCCAATTCCATCCCTTACCTTTACTCCCCTATACTGATACTTCCTATTATGCAGCACTTCCACCCCTCTGTCACTACACTCACCTCTATCCCCATCTCTAACCACCTGTTTCTTTCACCTTCACACTTATAACCACCTCCACCCTCCTGATTCACTGCCTGTACTCTACCTTGCATCTTGAGGGTTTGCTCTGGCACCCCATCACTACCATCTTATCTTTTTACTCATACCCACCCTTATATGATGTGGGGTAGCCATGTAACTTCACTGCAGCAAGACACCTGTGCTTGTCCCTCCATCATACTTTAACACCACCAACACTTGACATAAAGTCTCCACTTCCCTTCTCAAACCCACCCCAGCACGCGCACACACACACACAGCTCAGGTGGATTTTTCCCTATCCCTTTTCCTTTTGTTTTGCAATTCACTCGACAATCACACTGATGCTGGTGGCAAGAAAAGAGCACCCCCATGCACTCTGTAAAGTGATTGGCATTAGGAAGGGCATCCAACCATAGAAACCATGCCAAAGCCGACATTGGAGCATGGCACAGCCGTGTAGTTTGCTGGATCCTTGTAATCTTCCAACCCATTCCAGCATGGAAAACAGACATTAATTGATGATGATGAATGGGTTAAATGCTAGGCACAGGAGTGGCTGTGTGGTAAGTATCTTGCTTACCAACCACATGGTTCCGGGTTCAGTTCCATTGCGTGTCACCTTGAGCAAGTGTCTTCTACTATAGCCTTGGCCCAACCAAAGCCTTGTGAGTGGATTTGGTAGACGGAAACTGAAGGAAGCCTATCGTATATATGTATATATATATATGTACATGTGTGTAGATGTTTATGCGTCTGTGCTTGTCCCCCCAACATTGCTTGACAACCGATGCTGGTGTGTTTATGTCCCCGTAACTTAGCGGTTCGGCAAAAGAGACCGATAGAATAAGTACTAGGCTTACAAAGAATAAGTCCTAGGGTTGATTCATTTGACTAAAGGCGGTGCTCCAGCATGGCCGCAGTCAAATGACTGAAACAAGTAAAAGAGACAAGGAAGGAATCATTAATCCTATGGCAGTTTTAAAACTACCGTCGTAAACTCCCAAACAGTAAAATTATATTTTTCACTAGCAATACTATATACAACATTATATGTAACAAGCTATCCAACATTATATGTAACAAGCTGTATTTTGTATTTAGCAAAGAATATTTAGAAAAAGTATTTCAAATGTTTAAATGGCATCCAGTTCTGCTTTTTTTTTGTGTTTTGTTGGGGTTTTTTTTGTCATCTGGAATTTAAGAACTCTGCATAATTAAGAATTTTTCGCTACACAATGTTCCAAGATATACACCTTGATAATATTTTTACTTTATTACAGAATATCCAGTTTAAAATTTCACTTTTTAATGAAGCACACAAAACAAAAACAAAATAAAAAGAGACGCCCAGATAAAGCAAGATTTAATTATCTTGACATCTAAAGGATCATATGCCATTGTTGTCATCTCTGCAGGAATTGGTACCAAATCAAAGCCATCTGCTGATTTCAGGCCATGGGTTGTCAGAAGACATCCTCTTTTTCAGTTCTATATTTAAGAGATGTACATTATTTACATTTGACAGATATTTGTCTTCATCTTATTTATCACAATGTTTCAGCTGATATACCCTCCAGTCTTCATCAGGTGTCTTGGGGAAATTTCGAACCTGGGTTCTCGTTCCTAAGATATTTTTTGATGTTATTATTATTATTATTCAGGTCACTGCCTGGAATCGAACTCGTGGGCATATGGCATAGTGGTTAAGAGCACGGGCTACTAACCCCAAGATTCCGAGTTCAATTCCAGGCAGTGACCTGAATAATAATAATAATAACATCAAAAAATACCTTAGGAATGAGAACCCAGGTTCGAAATTTCCCCAAGACACCTGATGAAGGCTGGAGGGTATATCAGCCGAAACGTTGTGTTAAAAACAAACAAGATGAGGACAAATATCCGTCGAATGTAAATAATGTAAGTAATCCTCTTTTTCATTCAACGGTTATGAATTTTACATCTTTTTTCTGTTACTTCTTTCATTGTTGCTCCCCACAAAAACCCAATCATCTACGCATGCAGCTGTTCAAAAGAATTTTTTTCCAGTTACTATTAATGTTCTGGTAACTTTTGGTGATCATCTGACAGTAGTTCCTTTGTGTCCAATGAGCATGAGGAAGAGTGGTGCACCCTCACATGGCTACGTACACCAACCTTTGACACTACTGGGCTTTTCCTCCTGCTTGCACTTAGCATTAGTTTTAAAGGGTCATCCATGCAATCCAAACCTTGTTGGACATCTGACTACAATAGCTCAATAGGCTAAGATGGCCGCAGTGATAAACGAGCTTAGCTTGACATTGGGGTGGCCTTGTCCTAGATAGCCTTGACATTGGAGTGGCCTTACAAGGATGGAGAGCTACCCAGGAGTTGTTGGAAAGGTATCAAAGGGAGCACCAGATTGCCAGAGAGACTCCATTCCCTGTTTTATTGTCAAGGTTGACTCCCCAAGCCTTTTCCTTTCTCAGGGCACCCAAAAGAAAATAAGGGTTTGAACTTAAAGTTTCTTCCATTAAATGCTAATTAACCTATAGTCAGGGATCCTAATGGTTGACACTTCTCAGGTCACAGTAAACCTGGGAGCAGCAGAGGCTGGAAGGTGGTTCCACATTCCTCAAAATCACGGAACTCCTAAACCAGGGTCCCCGTACCAGATGCAGTTTAATCCTTCAGCATCCAGATTACTCTGCCAAACAAAGCTTATTTAATCAAATTGTCTTAAATTAATCAGGCATTATCTTGTAGTTTCAAGATTTTGATGATGTGATTGTTGATTTTTAGAACAACTTTATAGGGGAGGTGTGAGAGGCAGGATCTAGGTGGCTTGAACATTAAACAGGTAGAATATTTTGACTGGTTATGGTCAGTTTAAATGCTAAAGGGTTAAAGTCATACCTAGGACTAGTAATCAACTATTCAACACAGAAAAATCTTAGTATTGGGTTGCCTGGAAAGTTTGTGCTGATTTATAGTAGCTTACCTTTCGACTTATTTTAGAACATGGTTGAGTCCATAAAATAGGATTTGACTACACCTCCATTTAGAGCACAGTTTAAGCTATCTTTTAGTGGAAGAAAGTTTATGTTCCTATAACCCGTGTTAATTCTGTAACCCTTTAAAATGGCAGATAAGAAAGTTCATTTTCGGCACTTGATGCTTTGGAAACCAGACAAAAATTGCTGCAGCTCGGCTGAGATGTATTACCCCACCCTCCATATTCACCAGATATTGCTCCTTCGGATTTCCACTTATTCAGGTCCCTGCAGAATAGTCTTAATGGTAAAAATTTCAATTCCTTGGATGACATAAAAAAATACCTTGATGAATTCTTTGCCATGAAACCACCTCAATTCTGGGAAGAGGGTATTTTCAAGTTAAAGGAAAGATGGAGACGCATTGTGCAACAAAACGGTTCATATTTGGTTGATTAAAAATGTAATGGCAAGTATTTATTGACCTTTTTCTTTCCATTAAAAATCGGCATGAACTTTCCAGACAACCCAATATATATTTGTTTACATTTGTCTTTCATGTCAAATGTACAATAATCTTCTCAATAGACAACCAGTGGACCAAGATTAGAACTTATTCAACTAAGGTTTTAATGTTTGTTCTCTGTGAAAGACACAGACATGATGATGCAAGTAAACTAAGAACACAGCAAATGGCAAGATTTTGCGAAAACAGTTGGCCTTAATTACTGGTAACCATGGAAATTATCAAAGCGAAATACTTTTTACCAAATATTTCGGTTGATCACCAGTGTCATCATAATCATTAAAACATGTCACGGGGGTGGACAGCTTTGCTGTGATGCATATTGTAACTCATCTTATTTTTTAAAATTTTATGGAACATACAATGGATCGTCATCATCACCATTGAACATCTGTTTTCCCATACTGGCATGGGTTGGACGAGTTTGACTGGAGTTGGTAAGGCCAGGGGCCACACCAAGCTCTGTAGTTTATTCTGGCATGGTTTCTGTAGCTGGATGCCTTTCCTGATGCCAACCACTCCACAGAATGTACTGGGTGCTTTTAACATGGCACCAGCACCAGTGCTTTTAATGTGGTACCAGCACCAGTGTTTTTTATGTGGCATCAACCCCGGTATCAATTCTGCTGTGGCAGACTATACATATAATCTCTATATATATAAAACTGAGAATGTGTGTCTGTCTGTGTCTGTGTGTTTCCTTAAAACTTGAGAACTACTAAACCAATTTCATTCAAATTTTACACATGCCTTACTTAAGGTCGGGGGAGTGTCATCAGCAAAAAAATTTTAACTTTTTCCCTAGGGCGACCCCACAGCAATATCATATCTTCTCCACTATTTCAGTATTACGTGTTAAAAGTGAAACAAAAATATCTCTATATTGTAATGCAGACACTTTCACTTTAATACTGAAACTATTAAAATGAAAGTATTATATAACAGGGATAACAGTGGTCATCCATTTTGCTAGAAGATCCGCTATGGTCTTATATGCAACACCACTGGTTTTCAATTCATATTAATCAAATCAATATTCAATTTTTCACCCTTATTATGTGTGTGTGTTTTAGCAATTCGTATAAAATTGCATCAATGACTTGAACTTGAATAAGTGGTTTCACATAAATGGGGATAAATTAAAAAGGTTTGTTGTTGTTATTATTACTGTTTGACTATTGTAATCACATTTGTTGGTTCCTCGTCAGGGAAACGTTGTTGTGTTGCATTTGTTAAATAATTGTAAACCGTAACCCTCCCCCTTTCGGAGAAGGGGCTTTGGTTATTGTTTAAAAATTGAATTGTGTCCCTGTTTGGGGAAATTGACAATATTTTCACTGTCTTTACAGAAGCATTTTTGTTAAAATGCCTTCGATAGAAGAAAGTCCAAAAATGAATTTCGCTGCAGCCGTACACTTCTATACAAGAGGGAGGACAAGATCCAATTGATCGAAATTGCAAGAGATGGGCCTACAATTCCAGTCTGTTATGAGATATGCTGTGACTGAGAAGACTTGGCAAATAAAGTGAGTTCACAGCTGTAACCTACGCCAGTGTCACATAACCAGCTCACTCAAAAGTACCTTGGATCGTAGGACATGCCGTGCTTGAGGAGACCTACTGAGTCAAGTACATCAAAATCACATGGAAATTGCAGTTGTGATTCCTGTGCCAGTGGCACGTAAAAAGCATCATCTGAACGTGGCTGATGCCAGTGCTGCCTTGGCTGGCTTCTGTGCTGGTGGCATGTAAAAAGCACCAACCGGTCATGGTCGTTGCCAGCCCCCTCTGCCCCTGTACCAGTGGCACATAAAAAGCACCCACTACACTCTCAGAGTGGTTGGCGCTAGGAAGGGTATCCAGTTGTAGAAATACTGCCAGATCAGATTGGAGCCTGGTGTAGCCTCCTGGCTTCCCAGACCCCAGTCGAACTGTCCAACCCATGCTAGCATGGAAAACTGACATTAAACAATGATGATGATGATGAAATAAATATATATAAATATATATACACACATACATACACATACATACATATAGTCAAGGACACATACTAACTGGCTCTGAAGGGGCAGTGACAAGACCTCCAAGAGTGACTGGAGATAAAGATTAATTGGGTGATATTAGTGTAATTAATGTTTAATTAGTTACAAATTAGAGAAGTGGGTATATGGACAGGAAACAATAAAGCTGCAGTTCTGAATGTGAAGAAATTAAGAAATCATTTTGTACAAAGCCTTGGGTATGAAGCAGTGGAATGGTGAAATTCTTGATAAGGAATGACCATTCAGTTGTTTGACCAACTGAATTCCTAATAATGAAATGAACTTATATAAGTGGCCGAATATTCCACAGACATGTGGACTTCTTAATGCAAATCTGAGGCTGAATCAAAGTGGCAAAATGTTTCAAAGATGATCCAATGAATTATAAGAATAATCCTGAGAAAAAGAGAGAAAAAAGATTTGACTCCTGGACTGATACCCCAAGAGGATAAAAAGTGAAGTTGACCCTAGCAGAATCTGAGCTTACAGTGCAGAGAACTAGCATGAATGCCATAAGACATGACACCACACACTCCTTGCCATTTGCTATCCCATCCTTAACCCTTTCGTTACCAAACTGGCTGTAACCGGCTCTGGCTCTGTAATACAAATGTCTTGTTTACATAAGTTTTCAAATAAATTCTTCCACCAAACCTTAGTCACAATTTATGTTCTTAACTCTAGCTTAATGATAACTAAGTTATTTTACTAAATTCTTTGTTATATTTAAAATAATTGAAAGAAACACAGAGCATCTCAACAGAAATATGGTAACGAAAGGGTTAATAGAATGACATGGGTGAAGGTTAGAGCACAGGAGATCTTCAGTTAGACCAGAGACCATTGTAAAAGAGACAAATAATGGATGCAGCACATTGGTAAAGCAACAGAACTGAAGATTAGTTTGTCACAAATGGCTTTATTAGGAAATAGTTCAGAATTGGCGTGCTGTGCCAGAGACATGTCAGTAATCTAAGATAGATTCAAGTAGTTATTTTTTATTTGTTACATATATATATATATTATATATATTGTGATGGGCTTCTTTCAGTTTCTCTCTACCAAATCCATTCACAACGCTTTGATCGACTTAGGGCTTTAATTGAAGATACTTGTGTAAGATGCTACAGAATGGAAATTAACCCAAGACTACAGGAATTTATTTTTTTACTTTTATTCAGAATATCTTCAATTGCAATAGCAATGAGAGAATATCAGTTAACATGGCAACATATTTCAACTTTTACCAAAAGAATACATTTCCATTTTTGGTTTTCATGATTTTCTTTCAACCCAAGGTCAGCCCAGATTGAGAAGACCCAAGATCAAAATCATTCCAGCTGTGTCCATCCCCTCAGTTATTTCAGACACTGTAAGCCCAGGACTACATTATCCAATGTGTCCCGCCTTCTTCAAGGCATTGAAGTGTGTGATTTGAAAGAGAATTAGCTGCTATTTCTAACTGGTCAACCAACCACATAAGTTTTATTAGATGTTTTTTCCAGTTTATTTACATAAATGGTGGTGGTGGTGGCGGGTATGTATAAGTTGATTATGACCTCACAAGTTTGACATCAAATCAAAGATCGCTGAGTTTGTGTCAAATGAAAGCAGGCTAGTTCAGTTAAGGGGTTTGTTTTAAATTTTGGGCAAGCTAGCTCATTATGCTATATATTGAATGCTAAAGCAAAAAATCTCACCGTTCATCATGTTTATGGCTCAGTCATACAAACAGAAATATAAATTTACTTTGTCCAGCAATCATTTCTTCTAAGACTTAACAAATTTCAGTGCTACTTTAGTGTGCAGTCTACCAGGCCATTTAAACTTTATGTGCAGTCTAACCTTAAAACTCTAACCCTAATCCATAAAATGTCATTTCACGGATTAGACCATGGTTAATGCAGTAAACCATATCCTTAAGCAGCACTCAAATTTCTTAACCCTTTTGATACCAACATGGCCAAAACCGCCTCTGGCTCTCTAGTACAAATGTCTTGTTTACATAAGTATTGAATTAAATTCTTCCACCAAACCTTAGTCACAATTTATGTTCCTAACACTAGCTTAATGATAACTATGTTATTTTACTAAATTCTTTGTTATATTTAAAATTAATTGAAAGAAGCACAGAGCATCTCAAAATAAATATGGTAACGAAAGGGTTAAATAACCAAGGTAGCTGAACTATTGAAAGATACTGCTTTTACTGAGCTAATTTCACCAATATGGGGAGGGAGAAAGGGGAAAAGTTGATTCTATATAAGACAGATTCTTTAGTATGAAATTTCAAAAATAAAGTTACAATTTAATCAACAACACAAACAACAAAATGTTTATTTCATTATGAACGAATCATGGAAAATCCAAACTTACCCCGACGCCTCATGTTTCATCCCATCAAGGTTTAAGACATCACAAAATCTTCTAAAAGTCCCTGAAGTACTGTAGCAGATACTCCTCCACATCAGGTAATAATCTTCAAGATGGAATCAAAAATAATAATAATAATAATGATGATGATGATGATGATGATAATAATGGTTTCAAATTTTGGCACAGGGCCAGCAATTTTAAGGGAGGGGGATAAGTAGGTTACGTCGACTTCAGTATCCCAGTGGTAATTATTTTATCAACCCCGATCGGATAAAGGGCAAAATCGACCTTGGCGAAATTTGAACTCAGAATGTGAAGACGGGCGAAATGCCGCAAAGCGTTTTGCCCACCATGCTAACGATTCTGCCAGCTCTTTTCTACTATAGGCACAAGGCCTGAAATTTCGGGAGAGTGGGTAAGTCGAATACATCGATCCCAGTCCACAACTGGTACTTATTTTATCAGGTCTCCGAAGGACGAAAGGCAAAGTCGACTTCGACACACTAGCAGCGTAACTAGAGTGTGTACGGCCCAGGGGCGGCCCTTCCGTTTGCCGCCCCTGGACCCCACAAAAAACACATATTGTCTACAGCAGACCCAAAAGTGCCGCTCGGGGGCGGACCGTCCCGACCCCATCCCTAGCAAATGCTGATGCTTCGACGGCATTTGAACCCAGAACATGAAGACGGACGAAATGCCGCTAAGCATTTTGCCCAGCTAACGATTCTGCCAGCTCTGTTGTAGGTCTAGAATTCCATTGCATATAAGATAGTAAAAAAGAAAAAAAAAAACATTTACAAGTTAAATGAAAGCTGCATTTTTTTAATGAAAATACTGTTACTCTTTTACTCGTTTCAGTCATTTGACTGCAGCCATGCTGGAGCACCGCCTTTTTTAGTCGAGCAAATCGACCCCAGGACTTATTCTTTTATAAGCCTAGTACTTATTCTATCGGTCTCTTTTGCCGAACCGCTAAGTAATGGGGACGTAAACACACCACCATCGGTTGTCAAGCGATGTTGGGGGGACAAACACAGACCACACACACACACACACATATATATATATATGTATGTATATATGTGTTTGTGTGTGTGTGTATATATATATATATATATACGACGGGCTTCTTTCAGTTTCTGTCTACCAAATCCACTCACAAGGCTTTGGTTGACCCGAGGCTATAGTAGAAGACACTTGCCCAAGATGCCACGCAGTGGGACTGAACCCGGACACATGTGGTTGGTAAGCAAGCTACTTACCACACAGCCACTCCTGCGCCTAAGAAAAGAAAAAAACAAAACAAAGGACAATTGTTTTTGAAAACAAGCCAGGAATTTAACCTTAGATAATAGTTCCAAAAACGTACAGCTATAATCAAAGAAATGTTATAGCAACGTAGGCGCAGACGTTGCTGCGAGGCTGAAAAGCTTGTTTCCTAACCAAGCTGCCTTGGGTTCGGTCCCACTGTGCAGTGCCTTGGACGTGTGTTTTCTTACAGCCCCGGGCCGACCAAAATCTTCTGAGTGGATTTGGAAGACGGGAAATAAAAAGCATGCGTTTATCAGTGTGTGTATGTATATGTGTGTCTTTGTGCTGTTTGCCCAACAACCGGTGTTGGTTTGTTTAAAGTTCCTGGTTTAGAAATAAATAAAAAAAAAAGGTACTGGAGTCGATATGTTCGACTAAAACGCTTCAAGGTGATGCCCCAGCATGGCCGCAGTCCAATGAATGAAGCAAGTGAAAGATGAAAGATGAGTCTAAAATGACTAAAAGGCATTCTTCTCGATTAATCAATAACTGATAATTGGACTTTTGACTAATGGAAAAATTATTATTTTTTTTTTTTTTTTAAATGGAGCTTTTTACACATGAAGTCATAAATTAGTGAGAAAACAGTGGCTTCTTTTGTCCTTTATTTCCCCCACCCCCAAATTAAATTTCATTAAACTTGGTTTCATAAAATCAATAAAGACAAACGGAGGGGGGGGGTGGAAGTAAAAATAATACCAAAACAGCGACTTGTCGCAAAGAAAACAAGAAGCCATAGAAATGATGAGATCATCTGTTCAAAAGAAGATTTGATGAAAATGTATATAAAGCTGATTGAATTTTTGAATAGTTAATGATGGAAGTATAGAATTAAGAAAGATGGTTAAATCATCCCGTAACTTAGCGGTTCAGCAAAAGAGACCGATAGAATAAGTACTAGGCTTGCAAAGAATAAGTCCTAGGGT
>NC_043015.1:49108508-49179507 GCF_006345805.1 Octopus sinensis
TTTTTTTTTTTATCTTTTGCTTGTTTCAGTCCGTTAGACTGCGGTCGTGTTGAAACACAGCTTTGAAGAATTTTAGTCGAACTAAACAACCCCCGCTGGCTTATTTTATTTTTAAGCCCGGTACTTATACTATCGGTCGGTTTTGCCCATCCGCTAGGTTACGGGGACGTATACACACCAACACCGGTTGTCTAGCGATGGAGGAGGACAAAGGCAGACACAAAAACACACACAAATATATACATATATAGAAAAAAGTGAAAGGGGTACAAATAGTTAGTTAGATAGATAGATTTCTTTATTGGCCACGCAGGGCTAGACACAGAAAGGACAAAATACAAAGTAGAGCTTTTCTTTTTGGGAACAAGAGAAGGGGAAAATAAAGTGGGGGACGAATTCCGATCAAAAGGGATCGTGAAAAAAAAAGGGGGGGGGCGATCAAAATGGATCATGAAAAGAAAAGTGGGGACCGATCAATAGGGATAGATAGACGGATGGACAGACAGACAGATAGGTGGGTAGAAAGACTAACAGATATAGCGATTGATATACATAGATAAATAAACAGAGCATCAGAATCATTCCAACATCCACTTCTCAATGCTTGCATGGCTCAGACAGAATTCATTGAAGTAGATTTTCTATAGCTGGATGCACTTCTTGTTGATGATGATACCTTGCCTGTGAAGAATCTGACTAAGGTCCACTCCATCTTACCTATTGTACGGAGAACCCATCTACTTACCACTGCTCTCTACAATCTCACTAACGGTGCCATTCAATGTTATGGGTGGCCACCTTGAAGTTTTACACCTGACAAGATAAGAGAAGTTTCCAGTGATGGATGGATTCTATATTTCCTGCACAAGGAAAGGAAAGATGTAGTGTACGTATTCAATAACAAATTAGCAATCTGTATACATATTTATCCCTTTTGATACCAACCCGGCCAAAACCGCCTCTGGCTCTGTAGTACAAATGTCTTGTTTTCATAAGTATTGAATTAAAATCTTCCACCAAACTTTAGTCACAATTTATGTTCCCAACACTAGCTTAATGATAACTAGGTTCTTTTATTAAATTGTTTCTTAAATTTAAAATTAATTGAATGAAACACAGAGCATCTTAAAATAAATATAGTAACAAAGCGGTTAAGGTATATACACTATATAAACTGCAGTATTCATCTCAAGAAAGCATCTCTTACAGATGTCTGCTACCACTACCACCACTGCTCAATGATCTTACTCACTAATAAGAATAAATATATATTAGCTACAGAGGCAGGTTTAATACTGAGGGGTAATAATTAACTCTACTGAAAAGTGGATGTTGTATTAGAACAAACTATACTGTGGTAGATATCAAGAGAGAAACTCTCATATTGGCTTTTGGTGCAAAATGCATTCTTGTATATATAAATAAAATGTGCTCTCATATAAACAAGAATGCATTTTGCATCAAAAAGCCAATATGAGAGTTTCTCTCAAGATATCTATCGCAGTATAGTTTGTTCTAACAGAACATCCAGTTTTCAGTAAGAATAGATATACTTTTCTATTCTAGGCACAGAGCCTGAAATTTTTGGGGGAGGGGGCCAGTCAATTAGATCGACTTCAGTATGCAACTGGTACTTAATTTATTGAGCCTGAAAGGATGAAAGGCAAAGTTGACCTCGGCAGAATTTGAGCTCAGAATGTAAAGACTGACAAATACTGCTAAGCATTTTTCCCAGCATGCTAACATTTCTTATTTCTTTATTACCCACAAGGGGATAAAAATAGAGGGGACAAACAAGGATAGACAAAGGGATTAAGTCAATTACATTGCTCCAGTGCATAACTGGTACTTAATTTATTTGAACTCAGAACGTAACGACAGACGAAATACGGCTGTGTATTTCGCCCAGCATGCTAACATTTCTGCCAGCTTACTGCCTTGGTGGGAACAAATATTAACTCTCCGTAAGAAAGAACATTCTAAAATGGATAAAGAAATTTAAAGGATTGCTTTGGTTCAATGGTAGAACGTCTATCTTGTTTAATTGAGTCATGAGTAATTGTTTAAAACAACAAATTGAATACCATAAATCCCCGAGTATAATCTGCAGTTTTTTCCCAAAATTTAAAGGTCAAAATCCCTAGTGCGTAAGATATACAAGGTTAAAAATGAAAGATATTTTCAAAGCAATGTCCGAGTCTCTATTTGCTGTCCAGCAATGTTTATTCAGACGCATTTTGTGATGTCGGGCATTAAAATACCTTAAGCTAAGCCTGAAAGCAATGAAGTCATAAAAGAATCATCCATAACTTGCAGTAAGCAACATTTATTAAACGCTATTACTGTTATTTCTTTATTTTCTGCAAACAAAATGCACAAAAAAGATACACGTTTGCATTATGTTATATGTACAATAATAATAAAGGACGTTACCATATACATTTTTACAAACCAAGGACATCATATAGACCTCCTTGACTCAAGTTAGAGAAGGGGTGCGTATTATACACAAAGTTTAGGTTTTTCAGAAGTACAGCCCCCTAAAAATTCCCTGTGCATTATACTCAAGGATTTACAGTATATCTGATTTTGATTGGAAGATTGCAATTTGCCTACTGTCTATATGGCATCTATCCCAGTTTGACAGAAAAGAATCTCATGTGTGTGAAGCCAGCAGCTTGCAGATTGTGTTTTAAAGGTTATCATGAAATCAACCAAATATGCACTTATACTGGTTTTGAAAATAAGCTCCTCATTTGTTCAAGACAGGTGTATTGGTTCACATGTTCAACCACATATATACATACACTTCTCCTTTAAATATATTAACTATTGAAGAGTACAAGTATGACTATTACGATGTTCTTATTATGAATATCAGGGTCCATTTGTATGAAACAGTTGTATAGGAATATGAAAAATAAGAACTATACTCTTTACTCTTTTAATTGTTTAAGCCATTTGACTGTGGCCATGCTGGAGCACTGCCTTTAGTCAAACAAATCGACCCCAGGACTTATTCTTTGTAAGCCTGGTACTTATTGTATCGGTTTCTTTTGACGAACTGCTAAGTTACTGGGTCGTAAACACACCAGCATCGGTTGTCAAGCGATGTTGGAGGGACAAACACAGACACACAAACAGATACACACACACACACATATATATATATATATATACGACGGGCTTCTTTCAGTTTCCGTCTACCAAATCCACTCAAGGCTTTGGTTGGCCTGAGGCTATAGTAAAAGACACTTGCCCAAGGTGCCACGCAGTGGGACTGAACCCGGAACCATGTGGTGCCTAAGCAAGCTACTTACCACACAGCCACTCCTACACCTATAATCCATTTTAACATCCAATCTCCTTCATTACATAAATATGAATGAATTTGTTGAACTTTTTTTAATAAGTGAAGTCATATACTGGTTATTTCAATACAAGCTTTCATACCTAAAGGAATTTTTTTTTTAAATTCAAAAGTAAAGTATGAAGAAAAGACATAAGTAATCTTACAAAAAATTCCAATTTAAGGATGAATGTATGTTCATCCAATAGAATATATATATGATATATAAATATGGAGTGGCTGTGTGGTAAATAGCTTGCTTCCCAACTGCATGATTCCAGGTTCAGTCCCACTGCATAGCACCTTGGGCAAGTGTCTTCTATTATAGTGTCAGGCTGACCAAAGCCTTGTGAGTGGATTTCGTAGATGGAAACTGAAAGAAGCCCGTCGTATATATATATATGTGTATGTGTGTGTCTGTTTGTGTTCCTATTTTTGACTACCAACCATCACTTGACAACTGATGTTGGTGTGTTTACGTCCCAGTAACTTAGCAGTTCAGCAAAAGAAACCGATAGAATAAGTACTAGGCTTACAAAGAATAAGTCCTGGGGTTGATTTGTTCAACTAAAGGCAGTGCTCCAGCATGGCCACAGTCAAATGACTGAAGCAGTAAAGAATATATATATGTACTTGAGAAGACTCGTCAAGCTAAGTGAAATTGTGGGTTCAAGTCCAAGAGACAGCCTTCAAGTTTTTCTATCCAAAGAGTTTTTTAGTCCAGTATTTACACCCTATTATTTATAGATTTATTTGCTTTGAGATAGTCATTCCAAAAACAATATTAATTCTATACACAATATTTATTTTTCCATGTTAGTCCTATTAAGGATACCTTATAACTGAGACGGTGAAAAAACAGTTCAACATGATGAACTGTTAATCCTTACACATTTTTTTCTCTCTCCGTTGTTTTTGGTTCTCTTTCCCTTTTTTTTCCCTCTCAATCCTTTTTGTCAAAGAGTGTAGGCTCGAAATGTCAGACTTATGAAGAAAGGCTGAAGACGCTCGACCTTTATTCTCTAGAAAAACGCCACCGCCGTGGTGATCTCATTCTTGCTCACAACATCATAAGCGGAAAGTGTAACTCCTGATCCAGAGCGTCGGCTGTGGGGTCATTCCGAAAAGCTCTATCTCCGACGATTTGATCTCAATCAAAGGAGAGGGGCTTTCTCCGTCCGGGTTGTGGATCCGTGGAATAAGCTGCCGGAAGAGATGGTGAAGATGCCGACGACCGCTCGGTTCAAATTCTCCCTTGACCTCAAGTGACCTGAACTCTTTACATGAACACCACCCTGTACATAACTCCATGTCCCCCTACATGGCCTTGCTTTTTGCTTTTTGAGCCAAAGAATTAACTAACTAACTAACCAACTAACTAACTAACTTTTCCATTCTTTCCAAGGATCAAACTAATACACCTACTTGCTGTTTCCTCACCTCTCTTCATCTTTTGTTTTCTGTAAATTTGAACTATATATATATGTATAATAGAAATATGTTTCAAAATAGAAAATAGAAACTACACATGGAAAAGATATGGGGAAAATAAGAAAAAAAAAAAAGCAAAAATGCACATTGAATATAAAAAAAAAATAAAGGCTTTTTTTATGAAAGGTAGCAATAAATAAATACAATTAGATGTATTGAGGTAGAATTAAATTTATTATTTTGAATTGTTAAAGAGATTCAAAGTCAAATCAGTGTCATCATTCCTGTTCACTGGCTTTGATTGCACACCAGTTTGACTTGGAATCTCTTTAACAATTCAAAATAATGAATTTAATTCCTCTTTAATTCTGCTTCAGTTCATCTAATTGTATTTATTTAACACTACTTTTCATAAAAAAAGCCATTATTTTTTTGATATTCAATGTGTATTTTCACTTTTTTCTTCTTACTTTCCCCATATCTATTATATAAAATCCGTTCTATCTGTCTGTCTGTGTGTCTTCTAGGATCTCGGGCATCCTCTATCCAATTGTGCTCAAATTTGATATTTTATTTGATGGAGATTTTCATCAATTGTTACCAATTGTAAAGACCTAAAACTACAATAATTAAATCTTATATTTAAAGACCCCCACCCCGAAGTCTCGAACATTCTAGACTTGTTCAAAATATGTGAGCAAGGAAAGAACCAACGGAATATTTGTTGAAATTTTTGCTTGAGTTTAGGTGTGGAAGAATCGCACCAGAAGTCAACAGTTAAGAATCTAAGGCCGTTGATGTAACAATTCTTACTTTAGTTGAAAATTCGGATCTTTTCGGCTTGACCGGCAGTTTTTAAAAATAATTTCGACGTAACTAAACACTTTTAAACTTCGTATACTGGTAGAATGTGTTTATAAAACATCTTTTTCTCTTAGCTTTATTGAGAAAATTCTATAGTTCGTAAGATATTTGTTGTTTTTTTTCTTCAATTTCTGCAATTTCAACCAATCAATGTCGTCTATTGAGGTGAAAACATTCTGTGCCGTATGAATATGTCCCTCGTTTAAGAAACAGATTGGGTTTATTTACATTTCTGAAGAAAAAAGATACCCTTCCCCCCACCCCTAACCTTAACCATTACCCTAACCCTAACCCTAAAACAGATTGAAATGCAATAGATCGATATTAGGGTCATAATTATGGATGACAATTTCATATGACACCGCTAGAAAGAACTGCCGTTCAAACCGAAAAGATCCAAATTACGTCTTCTCCCAAATGTAGTGTCAACGTAAAAGACATCGCTCGTGTGTCTTTCTATTAATGGTAGCGAGAGCATGGACGGAAATCCTAGATGCTTCCTTAATAATGAAAAGGATTTGAGCTTTGATGAAGGAAGCTAATATGACAAAAAAAAAAGGAACATGTTACCAACACTCGTATTGTGTCTATAATTGATTTTATTATATTCCATAGTAAAAATGTTTATTTAAAACGAAATATACGTAGACTATAGCAGAACGATAATTATAGATATGCAATAAGATTAAGAATAATTGAATAAGCAAGGAACACGCAAAAGAAATTCAAACGGTTTCGTTTTTCGTTTAGATTTAGACCAAACAAATTTTTGCTTTGAGCTTGGTAATTTATTATCGGAAACAGAATTTTTATTATGCGAGTTGTACAAGTTATGTAACTCATATCTCTTCTTTGTAAGAGTTAACTCCCTTAGCGAATTATCCTCTCTCTCTCTCTCTCTCTCACACACACTATCTCTCTCTCGCTCTCTCTCTCTCTCTCTCTCTCTCTCTCTCTCTCTCTCTCTCTCAGATAAATTTATGAATGGTTTAGTTTATTCTAGAGCTAAATTAAATCTAATTGAGTCGATTACGTGAGCTTTTGATCATCAAACTTGTGTGACCTTACTAAGAATAATAAGGAAATAATTTTATTCTCAAACGCAAGATAATGCTAATAATATAGCATGACTAGAATAAACTAACCACATTTTTAACCAAAATATGGTTAATTTATCCTGTTCATACTATATTATTAGTATTATCCTGCATTTGAAAATAAAATTATTTCGTTTTCTTTCAATACATCTCAATGCTTCTAAAGCAAACTTGGCTTACTTTCATCGTTATTTGAATTTACTAAAAAAATATTACAGAACATGAAAAATATCTAAATAGAATTCCTGCAAATATGCCAAACATATTCCCCTGACATTTACTAATATAGAATATGTCTTACGGAGATATATAAAACAATGTATACCAAATAATACAAATTATATTTAGTGATTTCAGGCTCGGAGCTAGAAAGATGTCAAGAAGCAAACTATTAGGTCATCCCATAAGTTCTGTCCGATTTTACCTTTTTTGAAATTGAATGAAATTTAATAGTATTTTAGAATGTCTAATGGAATTTTAAATTATTTTTATGCCTTTGTGTGCATTTAAACTAATTAAATATTATTTTACAGAATAGTAGAATTAAAATTTCTTTGATTAAAATTCTTTCTATCATGGAAGTATCCAAAGAGCATTTGAGGCACATAATGCTTTATGAGTACAAAAAATGAAACTCTGCAGCCGAAGTGACTCGAAACATACACTCAGTTTATGGGAAAGAATGCTTGAATGAAAGAACTTGCAGAAGATGGTTTGCAAAATTCAGAAGTGGAGATTTCAGCCTTGAAGATGAAGATCGAACAGGACGTCCAGTTGAGTTTGATGATAAGCCCCTTGAGGCATTACTTGAAGAAAACCTTGCATTATCAGTTGAAGAATTAACAATAAAGCTCAGTTCAAACCATACAAGTGTCCATCGTAATCTTTAACAACTTGGAAAGGTTCTTAAACATGGAAACTGGGTGCCTCATGAATCGTATGAAAGCAACCGCAAATCCTGAGTTGATATCTGCTCTTCTCTCCATTCTCACAAACTCATTTCACCCTCTTTGTATAGACTTGTGACTGGTGACAGAAAATGGATCTTCTATCAAAATGTTAAATGTCATAAACAGTGGCTTGGTAAAAGGGTAAAATCTCAACCACAACCGAGAAGGGAACTTCATGGAAAAAGGTTCTTCTCTATATTTGGTGGGATTGCAAAGGAGTGATTCACTTTGAATTGTTAGCACCTAATGCAACAATCAATGCTCAAGTCTACTGTCAGCAATTAGAGCATTTGAACCAAGCTTTGAAGAAAAAAAGACCCGCTTTACTGAATCGAAAAGGAATGATGTTTCATTAGGACAATGCATGACCCCACACCGCAAAGATTACATCACAGAATATCAAAGAGCTTGGCTGGGAAAAAATTCCTCCTCCACCTTATTCTCCTTGCCTTGCTCCTTCAGACTACCATTTGTTTCGTAGTTTACAGAATTATTTGGGGGACATAACTTTCGTAAGCCAGGAGGAGGTCGAAACTGACATTTCAGAGTTCTTCGCTTTGAAACCAAAAGAGTTTTACATTGATGGGATTAAAAAGCTTGTAAATAGATGGAAGGAAGTCATAGATAATCGTGGAAAGTACATTGGTGAAGGATGCTAAATGTAGAGAATGTATGGAAGAAGGAGAGGCTACCAAATGTAGACCCAATAGAGGGACCAGCTATCCGAATCAAGAGTAACTTGGTAGATAAACCAATTAGAGATATGAAGACAGGGAAAGCACCTGGCCCTTCAGGAATCACTGCTGAGATGCTTAAAATATCTGGTGGAGTAGGATATGGCCTAGTCACCCATATAGTTAATCAGGTTGTCTACGAAGGGGTCATACCTAACAACTGATATAGCAGCATTTTTATCAACTGCTACAGAGGTAGAGGTGATGCTCAAGACAGAAATAATCACAGAAATATCAAATTGCTGGACCAGGTGATGAAAGTTACAGAGTGTTATAGGTCAATTAATTAGGAAAAGAGTTGTATGAATGAGATGCAGTTCGGTTTTGTGCCAGGGAAAAGCACTATTGATGCTATCTTCCTGGTAAGGCAACTACGGGGGAAGCATTTAGTTAAAAATAAACCTCTGTACTTGGCTTTTGTGGACTTGGATAAAATCTTTGACAGAGTCTCTTGCTCTCTCATTGGTAGTCAATGCAGAAGCTAAGGATAGATGAAGGGTTGGTGAGAGTTGAACAAACAATATATATATTTCTTTACTACCCACAAGGGGCTAAACATAGAGGGGACAAACAAGGACAGACAAAGCGATTAAGTCGATTACATCGACCCCAATGCAAAACTGGTACTTCATTTATCGACCCCGAAAGGATGGAAGGCAAAGTCGACCTTGGCGGAATTTGAACTCAGAACGTAACAACAGACGAAAAATACCGCTAAGCATTTTGCCCGGCGCACTAACGTTTCTGCCAACTCGCCGCCCATACAATATATAGGAGTGTTGCCAGTAGGGTGAAGGTCAGCAATGAGGATTGGTTCTAAGCCCTATCTTGTTTATCATAGCCCTCCATGCCATTACAGAATAATTCAAGACTGGTTGCTCTGGGGAGCTCCTGTATGCTGATGACCTTGTTCTTATAGCTGAATCACTACCTGAACTAGAGAGGAAACTTCAGGTTGGAAGCAAGGTCTGGAATCTGAAGGCTTTGGAGTTAATTTAGTAAAGACCAAAATCCTAGTAAGTAGGAAAACCGACAGTTGGAACCAGGGCAGCTCTCCAGCTTACCAGTTGCTGTCAAACTGTTCAACTCATGCCAGCATGGAAAATGGACGTTAATTGATGATGATGATGATGATGATTATCTTTAATAAGCTTCTTTTAGTGAGAATTGAGAACAAAGAACAATAAGAATATGTTTTGCTGTATCTTGGGAGAATCATTATGTCAGGAATTTACATCACCGGTCTGGAACCCCTATCTTGCCCAGGATATTAATTTTCTGGAAGCCGTTCAGCAACGTGCAACCAAAAGAATACCCTCCATCAGGCATTTGCCATATTCTGAATGCCTTACTTCCCTGGGCATGGACACATTGAAACTCCGACGTCTGGCAGCTGACTTGGCAGACACCCATAAAATTATTAACCATCTTAGTAACAATAACTCTGAGCACCTTTTCAAACTCTACCTGTCTAACACCTGTGGACATGTTTACAAAGTCAGGAAATAGCACAGCTCCCATAACTTTAGGAAACATTTTTTCATGCTGAGAGTTGCTGAAGCATGGAACAAACTGCCGCATTCAGTTGTTAGTTGTTGGAGCACTGCATCCTTCAAAACTTCCATGCTTTCTGAGATCCGCCAACACTACACCTGATTTTCTCCCCTCCATACACACGCAAGCATATATCTGACTCATACACTGTTCACTTTCCAGACATTTGTACATTACTGCGTATACTTTATACGCACTTTCTGACAAGTTGTGGTGCACCTGAGCACTGTATACAATAATTTCATTATTATTATAAATATGCGCAGTAGTTTGTATTTCACTTCTCTGTTATTTATTTGTTTGTCGGTTAATTATCTAGCCATTTAATTAACTGACTGTTTGATAAATCATTCAGTAATCAGTCAATGACTTTGATAAACCTAACTGATTCTTTGATTGATTGGATGATTAATCAAACAATCAATTAATTAATTGGCTAAATAGTTAAGCAATTGACAAATAGATTATAGAGAAGTGAAATAAAACCAGTGTGTGTGTTTGTTATCAGCATAATAACCCTCCCTAGATAGAACAAAATATGTTTCAACACATAAGCTCACATACTGATCGTTTCTACTAAAGGCACAAGGCTTGAAATTTCAGGGTGGTGGTGGGGAAACTAGTCGACTACATTGACCCCAATATTTTACTGGTACCTATTTCATCGACCCCTGAAAGGATGATGGGCAGAATTTGAACTCAAAACGTAAGGACAGACAAAATGCCACTAAGCATTTTGCCTGGCATGTTAACGATTCTGCCAGCTCATGGCCTTCATAATAATAATAATGATGATAATAATAATAATAATCATAATCATAATAATAATAATAACAAGATTAGTAATTATAAAAACCTGCTAATAGAAATTGAAAAAATGTGGCATCTCAAGGCGACTACAGTACCAGTGATTGTAGGATCTCTAGGAATGATAAAAAAAAAGGTACTGAAACCTATTTGAAAATGATTCCAGGCTTACCATCCCTACAGGAAGTGCAAAAAATCGTATTAACTGGAACGGCTCATGTACTGAGAAGAGCACTCGCTGTGAAAATAACATCCATCCATGAATTTATTTATTTATTAATTTTTAAATACATATTCTATCTGTGAATTTGCGCGTGTAATCTGGGAATGCATACAATGCCCTTCTCTGCCCTAGGGAGTATGGAAAACACTCGACCAGAAACGGAAGAAAATTTGAAGAAAGAAGGAAAAAAACAATAAAAATAATAATAATAATAATAACAACAACAACAACAATAATAATAATAATCACATACTAAGAACACATACTGAGAATGTTGCAATTAATCAGGAAGGGAAGCTCAATTCTTTAGCAATTATATCAATAACGAACTTTGGAGGCTGATTATGTTTGTGGGCTGTCAAAATAGAAGCAATATCAAGTTACAGTTCTTCATTTCTTGGAGATTTCTCACAAGATTTGTGAATGACTGACTGTTATTACCTTTTTTTTCTGTAGGAGGAGAAATATGGCCATATTAAATTTCTTGTACTTGTTTTAGACATTGGACTGTGGCCATTCTGGAGTAACAGCTCAAAGAGTTTTTGTATAGGCGCAGGAGTGGCTGTGTGGTAAGCAGCTTGCTTACCAACCACATGGTTCTGGGTTCAGTCCCACTGCATGGCACCTTGGGCAAGTGTCTTCTACTATAGCCTCGGGCCGACCAAAGCCTTGTGAGTGGATTTTTGTAGACGGAAACTGAAAGAAGCCCATCATGTATATGTATATATATGTATGTGTGTATTTGTGTCTGTGTTTGTCCCCACCAACATCGCTTGACAACTGATGCTGGTGTGTTTACGTCCCTGTAACTTAGAAGTTCTGCAAAAGAGACCTATAGAATAAGTACTAGGCTTCCAAAGAATAAGTCCTGGGGGTGATTCGCTCGACTAAAGGTGGTGCTCCAGCATGGCCGCAGTCAAATGACTGAAACAAATAAAAGAGTAAATAGAATAAAAGAGAGTAATATTACATATATATATATATATATATATATATATAAAGTTAATCCAAACATGAAAACACAAAGAGAAAACACAATGCGAGAAAGTGGAACAAATATAGTATTATTGGACGCTCAGGAAGGAAGGGAAGAAGGAGGGTTTAATGTTTCGAACGGAGCTCTTCGTCAGAAACATAGGAAAAGGAAAGATCCAGAGAAGGGAAGACGGAGAAAAAAATCACCAACGGTACACACGCGGTCACATATATATATATGCATATATATATATATATATATATATATATATATATATATATATATACATATACCGGAGTAAACACATAAATGTAAAACAAGGTGGAAAAAAGAGTACTCAAATACCAGTGGTAGTGTAATATGCTTTATTTAAAGCAGCAGAAAATTCAACAAAACCTGTTACTCTGAGTTTTGGGAACATGAACCTCAGAGTAACAGGTTTTGTTGAATTTTCTGCTGCTTTAAATAAAGTAAATATACATATACATACATACATATATATATATATATATATATATATATATATATATATATATATATGCATATATATATTAAAAGTAATTAAGTTTATGTCTGGTCATAGCCTCGGGGACAACTCATCAGATTCTAAGGCTTTTGTGGATGTGAATCCTTTGGTCTCTCCACGACCGGACATAAACTTAATTACTTTTAATACATTACTGCTCTGTGCTTTAGATTGGGCTTCTATTTCGGATATATAATACATACATACGTACTTACACCCTTCATTGTTAGTAGTAATTGCTGAGACATAGAATGATGTTGTAAGAACAGAATTAGAGCTAAAGAGAATTATAGGGTGTTGTCTCAGAGTTGCTTTCTCCCTCTGACCAAGGTTGGTCAGCCAGACCTCGTTGAGTTGTCACCGGTTGGTGACTAACTGATTTTTGCTTGGGATGTGCTTGCTTATATTAAGATCCAGAAGGATAGATATATCGTTGAGAACAATAGATTTAGTTGGTGGTCTCCTTATCTATTCTAGCTTATGGTGAAGTAGAAGAGATTAGAAAGGGTCAAGTAGTGAAGCTGTTGTTTCGTTGTTTTGGCCTAGCTAATGGCATCTGGGAAATGTAAAACTGCTGTCAGAGAAAAACTATTGTTCCATCGTGGGAAAAGTTCTGTAACAGTGTTGATTTAAATTTGGCTATGGTGGATCGAATCCACTTCATTCATGCAAGATTCGCTACATATATATATATATATATATATATATATGAAAGAAAAAAGGTGTTCAGAATGCTGGATGGTTGTAAAAATATATATTTACTCTTTTACTCTTTTACTTGTTTCAGTCATTTAACTGCGGCCATGCTGGAGCACCGCCTTTAGTCGAGCAAATCGACCCCGGGACTTATTCTTTGTAAGCCCAGTACTTATTCTATCGGTCTCTTTTTGCCGAACCGCTAAGTGACGGGGACGTAAACACACCAGCATCGGTTGTCAAGCAATTTACATATCACATATTATTTCTTCATATTAGCGCTTTCAACTACTCCTGTAGTTTCATCAGGAAATGTCAGTTTACCATTTCCCCATTTCCATTCTGTCTCCTTCTCTAAATTGTATTATCATTTTATTTTCAACGTAATTAATTCATATTAGATTAGCAGTATCGCCCGGCGTTGCTCGGGTTTGTAAGGGAAATAACTATATAAGCATTTTTAGAGAATTATAGCAAAAAAATGCATTAAAAATGGAAAAAAAAATTATGGTAAAATTTTTTTTAAATCGTTGACTCATCGTAGACATTTTTAGAGAGTTACTTCCCTTATATAATAGCGAAAAAATGCATTAAATGGAAAAAAATGATGGTAAATTTTTTTTTAAATCGTAGACTCATCGTAGACGCGCGCTAATACCCAGAAGGGCTCGATATGAATCACGACTATAAGATACCCGGTTTTGGTTAAACTGCACCGCAAAATGTGGGAGTAGTTAGGAATCTAAATCGTAGGAGACAGACACACAACCTTACTTTTATATGGCGATCTTTCGTCTCTCGTAGACCTTTTCGTCGATTTCCGTAAAAAAATTTTTTTTTTTACATATGGGCTTGCGGGAACTTTTGAAGTAATATACATACATATACACATACACCGAGTAAAAAATTTCAGTTATCTCTCTCTTTCACACATTACTCTCTCTGTCTCTTCACACACACTAACAGAAGCACTTCACTTACACAACATACTGTCTGTCTCCCACACCCCATCAAACACACACACACACACACACACACACCTGTACATCAATGCTTGCCATGCACGGTAACTTCAAAAGAACTTCCCTCGTCATACAATCGCTTTCTCTTAGTCTCTTTCGCTCTCATTACTTCAAAAGTTCCCATATGTAAAAAAAAAAAAGAAGTTTTTTTACGGAAATCGACGGAAAGGTCTACTAGAGACGAAAGATTGCCCTTTTATATATATATATATATATATACTTTATTTAAAGCAGCAGAAAATTCAACAAAATCTGTTACTCTGAGTTTCTCGTTGCCGTTCATCAGACAGTTTTTGCTAGAACGGCAACGAGAAACTCAGAGTAACAGATTTTGTTGAATTTTCTACTGCTTTAAATAAAACATATTACTCTACCACTGGTATTTGAGTACTCTTTTTTCCACCTTGTTTCACATTTATGTGTTTACTCCGGTATATATATATATATATATAAAGATTTCCAGCTGAGTTTGCAGTTCACCAAATAAAAGTCATTCAGTTATCTGCTCCTTAGTGTGCGGTGGCGGCAGCACTTGTACGTGACGCTAGGCTTGCCGTGAATTTCTACAACTTAATGACGTGTGTGTCTTTGTGAGAAAGACATCATCATCGTCCACTCGATATATATACACATAATTCCTTGCCTTTTCCCTGTATATATATATTGCATTTATATATTTTTACCGATCATCAGGAGAATGCGAAGTTAAAAGAACAACCAATGTACAGCTGAACAGCTATTTCACTTAATTCCTTACACATATTTCCTCTCCTCATCTGAATCCGAGAAGCATGCCCGTCGATATCATGTCTAGGTGCGATATACAACCATATATATATATATTCAATCTTATTTATTTAATTTTAATCCTTTTTGATGTTTTATTTCTCTTTATTGGTCTTATTTATTTGTTTATCATACTTAAGGTTATTCCTCGAAATGTGTAAAATTCTAAAACATCGCCGTGTGACTCCGAGAAGCATGTCCCTCGGTTATCATGGCTAGGTGCAATATATATATATATATATATATATATATATATATATATATATATATATATATGTATAATGTATATATATATATATATATATATATATATATATATATGTATATATATTCAGTCTTATTATATATTTTAGTCCTTTTTATGTCTCTTTACTTACTTATTATTCTTAAGGTTATCCCTCAAAATGTGTAAAATTCTAAACATTGTCGTGTGACTCCAAGAAGCATGCCTAGGTGCGATATATATATATATATATATATATATATATATACATAATATATATATATATATATATATATATATATATATATAGTAATACTAAGTAATTAAGGGTTTAGCAACGATTTGCCTCACCACACACCGAATTTAGAAATAGCAGTCAAAGAGTAATGGCTATTCTTTCTACTTAAAAATATATATATATATATACATAATATATATATATATACATAATATATATATATATATATATATATATATTTGGTCTTATTATTATTTTAGTCCTTTTTATTTCTCTTTACTTACTTATCATTCTTAAGGTTGTCCCTCGAAATGGTGTAAATTCTAAATATTGTCGTGTGATTCAATAACCAATTGGTGAAGTAAAAAACATTTAAATATGCACCAAACCTAATATATATATATATATATATATATATATATTAATATCATTTCTCCTATTTCCCGCATTTGGGGATGAAAAAAAAAAAAATTTGGAGTCCTTAATCTAAAATATTTTCCTAACGTAAAATAAATAATTCTGCCTGATATTTGTTAGGGTGCTAATTATTGCTAACTGACATATAAAAAAAAAAAAAACACGTTTCGTCCCCCCCCCTTCTTTCTAATATAACATGATGATATCTTCGTTATATAAATATTTTAACTGTTTCAGAAATCTCTTCCCCCCCCCCCCCCAGTTGTAACAATTATAGCGTTGTAAATGTAATTTCAAAAAATATATTTCAGGTAAATAGTTTCTACATGTCTGTTTTACTTTAAAACGATCTAACTTGCACAGGTGTTAGAGTCCCTGAACAAGGCCTTATACTATACATGCATATTGAAAAAAAAAAAAAGCATTCCATCCATGACCATTCCGCTGATTGTGGTGTTTTTTCTTTTGTTGTTGTTGAAGTGTATTATTTTGAGGGGGTTTTTGAGTGTCATTTCTGACAGTTCGAACGACTATGTTGAAGATTCTCGTTGAAGAAAAAAAAATTAAGTGATGTTTTTTACATTAACTTCCGATGTAATCTTAATCCACACCACCTGAAAGGTATTCGTACAAAATTTCATTAAAAAATACCTGTTTTTCTGAAAGTTATGAGGAAACAAAGTCGGTGGGAGGAGAGCGGGGATACTTGTGTAGGTATGCCTACATATATGCATTGTATGTGTGTGTGTGTGTGTGTGTATATATATATATATATTATATATTATATATATATATATTAGTGATGTACACACACACACAGCTGGGTACTAGGTGATGGTTTCATGATTATTTTTTTGTCATTTAAGTTTCCCCTCAGCCTCGAGATATTCCAGTGTCTTCATATTTTAAATATTCTGTTTATTTTTCGTTTGGCGTTATTGAAAATTAAGAAATTTTAGCTGCATCTTCCAGAAATGGACAAATAGAACTAACGAACGGTTCATATATTTTTTTTGTCAGTGAAAGCTATATTTCAGGCTACATTAATTAACGGTGTGTTAAGTATTTCAGGTGTATAATATTGAAGAAGTTTCTTAAGTCCCTTTGCGTTCATCAATATTTTTATGTTAACTTATAATCGTTTCATTATCATTAATGAGTTAGGGCCAACCCTAACATTCAACGATAAAACGATATAAAATATTCAAGGTAAATATAATTTTTCTTCCAGTTTGAAGCTTGATGACAATGATGAAGATAATCAAGATAAAAACAGAAATACCTGTAAAATTCCTCTAAAGAAACATACGGTATGTTCAAATTGTTTTCGGATTTAAAAAAAAAAAAATCTTTTTTACTATTTATTTTTCTGTGGAGGCGCAATGGCCCAGTGGTTAGGGCAGCGGACTCGCAGTCGGAAGATCGCGGTTTCGATTCCCAGACCGGGCGTTGTGTGTGTTTATTTGTTTATTGAGCAAAATCACTTAAAGCTCCACTAGGCTCCGGCAGGGGGTGGTGGCGACCCCTGTTGTACTCTTTCGCCCCAACCTTCTCTCACTCTTTCTTCCTGTTTCTTGGGTAACGCTGCAATGGACTGTTGTCTGCTCCAGCTGGAGGGAACACATACGCCACAGAAACTGGGTCTATTAGCCTGGCTAGGCTTGAAAAAGGGCACATAAAGAATAAATTTATTTTTCTGTGGCTGTTTTAGTGATGTAGGAATGTTTATGATGCATTTGATTAAAATTCCACTTCTCCTCTTAAATTGTTCATCCACGACTGATGCTCTAAAAATACAAAACAAATATATAATGATGCTGCTTCTGTGGGTGACTTTCAGAGAGTGATTGTGATGATGGATGTCTTCATAAGAAGACAGTCGCTGTTGCAACACCTGTAAGTTCTCTCTGTCTCACACCTATCAAATTGCATCACCTGTTTCTCATCACTGCTTTTTTTTTTTTTGCTCAACATTTTCAAGCTTCGACACAGAATGTAAACATTCACACACATATACACAGTGACTCAATGGCTGAGGGTTTCGTGCCTTGGCAATTTATGCACAAAACACTTGGCCCTTTAGTCACTCTAACTTCTGCCAATTAATAGTGTGTGTGTGTTTATGTATATATATATATATATATATATATATATATATATATATAATATATATATATATATATATATATATATATATATAAATTCCTCTATGTAATAGTATATCTTGAAGCACATGCATAAGGCTATAAATAACAGCATGTAGCTAGAGCTAGCAGAAACGTTAGCATGCTGGGCGAAATGCTTAGCAGTATTTCATTTGCCGTTACGTTCTGAGTTCAAATTCCGCCGAGGTCGACTTTGCCTTTCATCTTTTTGGGGTCGATAAATTAAGTACTAGTTATGCACTGGGGGTCGATGTAATCGACTTAATCCATTTGTCTGTCCTTGTTTGTCCCCTCTATGTTTAGCCCCTTGTGGGCAATGAAGAAATAAGAAACTGCCTACTACTTCCTAAGGATCCTTGTGGTCATTTGAAGAAATCTGTTTCCTGTCTGGTCTTATTGCTCTTCTTCCACACACAAAATCTGCTTTTCTCTGTCAACCTTTCTATGATTCCACCGCACCTTATACGTGTCCTCAGCTTGCACTGGGTACTGTATGGACTGTCTACTAACACATTTTCTACATATCAAACAGTCATTTTCCTAAAAGGATTTGTGGTTTGCTAGGACTTTGCTAAGTGAAGTTTTAACCCTTTACCATTCAAACTAGCCATACCAGGCCCAAATATTCTGCCTGTTTTATGTTCAAACTGGCCAGATCTGGCCTCTTACACATGGCCTACAATATCATTCTAAAAATATACAATTACATCATCAAAATTTTAGAGCTACAAAACAATGCATGATTAATTCAAAACAATGAATAAAGAAGCATTGCATTTAATAGAGTAATCTGAATGTTAAAGGGTTAAGGCCCTTTGATTCCAGGTGTTGCTTCCACACCTGCAATTTCTTTTCTAATTCTATTACAGATTTAGCTACAAGCACAAGGTCATCAGTATAGAGGAGCTCCTACAGGCAACCAATCTTAACCCTTTAGCATTTAAGCTGGCCATGTCAGGTCCAAATATTCTACTTGTTCTATTTTCAAACTGGCTAGATTTGGCCTCTCACACTTACCCTATAATATTATTCTCTAGAAATAAACAATCATGTCATTGAAATCTCAAAGCTACAAAGTAATGCATGACTAATTCGAAACAATGTGAATAAAAAGGCATTAAATTTGACAGAGAAATCTGAGTACTAAAGGGTTAGACTCCTCTGTTATGGCCTGGAGGACTGATAAATCAGAAGGGACTGAGAGCTGAGCCCTTGCAAACCCATTGCTGTACTTATTGCTAATTCTCGCCTCACTGACAGTTCCTCTGTACATGGACTGTATGGCTATCACCAACCATTCATCTGTCCCTAACTTCCACAGTGACCACCAGATCAGGGAGTAAGGGACCCTGTCAAAGGCTTTCTCCATGTCAACAAATCCCAAATACAATGGTTTACTTTTGTGTTGCTAGAAAGCGGGCCATCACTAGTACTTCTCTCTGGCACAAAAAATTCAAATTGCATCTCAACTAGGCTAACTTTGTTCCAAATTAATTAAGCCATAAGTCTTTCAGTGACTTTAATGACCAGGTCCAGCAATTTGATACTCCTCTAATTACTTCCAAGTCATCTCGTTAATTATCTTTGTGGCAGTTGATTCTAATGCTGCTACAGTATCTCCTCAACTCTTAGATAAAGGAGTTGAGTGTAATGATTTGGTTGCTGTTGAAAATTTTCTTATCTATGTCATTGTTTGATAATTGTTTTCAGTTTTATTGGCTGTAATCACTATTTTTAATTATCAATATTGTAATAATAAACAATTGAATTTAGATTTCATTTGTTTTGCTTTTAGTGATAGATAAAATGAGATTTAATGGTAATTTGTGTTTCTATTTTTTTTAAACGTTTTATAAAGGGAGGAAATGTGTGAAAGTCTAGTTTCATTTTCAATCTGTGTCTGCATAGGAATTGTTGAACTCATTAGCATTTCAAACAGGCAATATCTGCTTTCCCTGCTGGCATGGGTTGGACAGTTTACACACATGTACATGCTCTCACATGTGTACACGCATATATACACACTCATGCAAGTGGCAGACTTCTTTCAGTTTCTGTCTACTAAATGCGCTCACAAGGCTTTGGTCTGGGGTTATAGCAGAAGACACTTGCCTGAAGTGCCATGCTGTGGGGCTGAACCTAGGACCATGTGGTTGGGAAGCTAACTTCCTATCACATAGCCACACCCCCACTCCACCATTTACATCTTTTATACTCTTGAACTAATGCTTTTTAAAATTATTATTAACATGTCTTTAAATCATTTCAGAAACCTGGTCCTGGAGAACACCAATTGCAGTTCAATTATTCACTTTGGTTTTCACGTCGAACTCATGGGAAACAAAATCAAAGTTACGACCAGAATCTCAAATATATCACCACATTTGCCTCAGTATGTAACTCATTTTCTCCTCTTCTAATATTTATCTTACCAGGAAAGAAGTTAAGAAGTGGAAGCTTGTAAAGCAAAGTTTCAAACATCCCAAAGATAAACCTCTGTACTTGACTTTCATTGACATGGGGAAAGCCTTTGATAGGGTCATTATCTGGTGGTCATTGCAGAAACTAGGGATAGATGAATGGTTGGTGAGAGCTGTACAAGCCATGTACAAGGATGCTGTCAGTAAGGTGAGGGTTGGCAATGAGTATAGTGAAGAATTTCTGGTAGATGTTGGGATCCACCAAGGAGCCATCCCACTTGTTCATAGTCCTCCAGGCAATAATAGAGAAATTCAAGGCAGGCTGCCCCTGGGAGCTCCTTTATGCTTATGACCTTGCTCTAATAACTGAGTCACTGCCAGAACTAGAGGTGTAGTTTCATGTGTGGAAGCAAGGTCTAGAATCAAAGGGCCTTAGAGTCAATCTAGCGAAAACCAAAGTCTTAAGTAGGGAGGCAGACAAATCATAAATCCCTTCAGGTAAATGGCCCTGCTCGATCTGCAGAAAAGGTGTAGGTAGAAACTCCATAAGATGTACCTGGTGTAAGCTATGGACACGTAAGAGGTGCTGCAATGTCAAAGGAAGGTTAACTGGGAAGATAGTTTTTGTGTGTGGCAGATGCACAGGGATTTAGTAAACACCAAAGATGTACAGAAAACAGATTCCATCACATGCCAGGTGGACAAACTAGAAGTAGGTGACCAAGTCAGTAGCAGGGGTGGATGCTCTGAGAGCATAGCTGCTAGAATAAGAATAGCCTAGGCAAAAAGTTTGGAGAGCTACCTCTGCTGGTAACAAAGGGCCTCTCACTCAGAGTGAAAGGTAGACTGTATGAAGCATGTGTGCGAACAGCCATGCTACATGGCAGTGAAATATGGGCTGTGATTACTGAGGACAGGCATAGGCTTGAAAGAGATGAAGCTATTGTGCTCTGCTGGATATGTAATGTCTGTGCATACACAACAGAGTGCAAGTACCTGAGAGAAAAGTTGGACGTAAGAAGCATCAGATGTGGTGTGAAAGAGAGACAACTGTGCTGGTATGGCCATGAGTTGCATATGGATGAGGACAGTTGTGTGAAGAAGTGTTGCACCCTAACAGTGGAAGGAACCTGGGGTGAGGTGGTGAAGCACGACCTTTGAATATCGGGCCTCATGGGCAATGACAAGTGACCAAGACCTTTGGAGATATGCTATGCTTGAAAAGACCTGGCTTGCCAAGTGAGATTGTATCCGCGACTGATGCCAGTGTTGCATAGCTGACCCGTTTAAAAGTACCCTTCAACTGTCGGGCAATATGCTGTGCTTGAGAAGACCTGTTGAGTCAAGTGAAGTCATTGTGGCCGATGCCAGTGCCACCTGACTGGCTCTTGTGCCGGTGGTTTGTAAAAATCTCCACTCAAGCAAGGCCAATGCCAGTGGTGCCTGAGTAGCCCCTGTGCCAACGGCACGTAAAAAGCACCCACTACACTCTCGGAGAGGTTGGCATTAGGAAAGGCATCCAGCTGTAGAAACCTTGTCGGAACAGATTGGAGCCTGGCACAGCCTCCCAGCTTGCCAGTCCTCAGTCAAACCGTCCAACCTATGCCAGCATGGAAAGCAGATGTTAAACGATGATGATGATGTAGAGCAACCCCCTCCCACCCAAATATCATATGATTGATTGTAGTATGAAATTGGTTCTCACCACACTCCAAACCTTCAGCCTCCAGATCTGCCACTACTATAATGGCCTCCACTCATCAGAGCTGGTTGGTCTTATACTACCGTCACTCAAAAACTCACCAACTCCCTCATCACTCCTGTTAGTCTCCTAGAGGCTTTTACATTAACCACTACACCAGTCCTCCTTCCCTACCAGCAAGACAGCAGTGTGGATACACTGTGGAAGAGGGCTAGACAGGTCCCCATTTTTGCTGAGAAGGACTGGTCTTCCCCAAGCACAGCATATCACCACTGGGTCTTCCCCAAGCACAGCATATCACCATTGGGTCTTCCCCGAGCACAGCATATCACCACTGGGTCTTCCCCAAGCACAGCATATCACCACTGGGTCTTCCCCAAGCACAGCATATCACCATTGGGTCTTCCCCGAGCACAGCATATCACCACTGGGTCTTCCCCAAGCACAGCGTATCACCGCTGGGTCTCTACTGCCATATATGTTTGTAAAATCTCCACCATCTACCTAAATGTCACAGCTTTCAGCAGCGAGCTGGCAGAAACAGCACACTGGGCAAAATACTAAGCAATGTTTCGTCTGTCTTTACATTTCATCCTTCCAGGGGTCAATAAATTAAGCCCCAGTTGCGTACTGGGGGGGTCGATCTAATCAACTGGCCCCTTCCCCAAAAACTTCAGGCCTTGAGTAGAAAAGAAAAGTTTTCATTGTTTCTTTGTCTTATGAAGAAAGGTTGAAGACGCTCGACCTTTATTCTCTAGAAAAACGCCGCCACCGTGGAGATCTCATTCTTGCTCACAACATCATAAGCGGAAAGTGTAACCTCGAAAGAGATGTTCTTCACTCCTGCTCCAGAGCGTCGGCTGCGGGGTCATTCCGAAAAGCTCTATCTGCGACGATTTCATCTTAATCGAAGGAGAGGGGCTTTCTCGGTCCGGGTTGCGGATCCGTGGAATAAGATGCCGACGACCGCTTGGTTCAAAGTCTCCCTTGACCTCAAGTGGCCTGAACTCTTTACATGAACACCACCCTGTACATAACTCCACGTCCCCCTACATGGCCTTGCTTTTTGAGCCAAAAAATTAACTAACTAACTATTCTCTTTTTGTTTCCTATATCTACTCTGTTAATTTTTATCTTCTCCAAGACATAATCGTTTGTTTTCTCATAACATGATTTCTTTACTGCTCCTTAGGTTGAACAGTTTTGGTCCCTCTACAGCCATTTACTCCGACCAACAGATCTACCAGGACACAGTGACTATCATATATTCAAAGATGGTATCCGGCCAATGTGGGAAGTACGTAGTGTTACAGTCTTTTCTCTTGTAGATCCTTGTAATCTTTTACTGGATTCAGGAACTATTGTTGTTGATGTTGTTAGATTGAGATGTCACTAGTTTGGCTGGATTTTTATTTCATTTATGTATAAGTCCACCTCAGCATAAAAATATGTCATTTACATAGAATCATCATCACCATTATCATTAAATGTCTGTTTTCCATGTGACAAGAGTTGGGCAACTTCCCAACTGCCACAAGGTATTTTTCTTCAGTGCAGTCCCTTGCTTAACACACACACACATGTATACACAGTCATATACACGTCTGCACACAATTGCATGCAATCACACATTTATGCACAATCATCATACATACATACATGCATGTATATGCAATCATCATCATCACCGTTTAACGTCCACTTTCCATGCTGGCATGGGTTGGAAGGTTTGGCTGAGGGCTGGCAAGCCAGAAGGCTGCACTGGGCTCCAATCTGATCTGGCAAGGTTTCTACAGCTTGATGCCCTTCCTAAAGCCAACCACTCTGAGAGTGTGGTGGGTGCTTTTTATGTGCCACTGGCACAGGTGTCAGTCAGGCAGCACTGGCAATGGCCACATTCAAATGGTGCTTTTTTATGTGCGATCAGCACCGGACCAGTCAGGTGGCACTGGTAGTGACCACACTGAAATGGTGCTTCTTACATGTCACTGGCACAGGTACCTGTCAGGCAGTACTGGCATCGGCCAGAACAATGACTTCACTTGCCTCAACAGGTCTTTGCAAGCACAGTTTATTGCCCAATGATTGAAGGGTACTCTTAAATAGGCCAGCTTTGCTGCCCTGGCATAGACCACAGTTATGGTCTCACTTGGCTTGCAGGGTCTTCTCAAGCACAGCATATCTCTAAAGGTCTCGGTCGCTTACACTGACACACATGCACTCAAACACACACACATACACTTATACACAATCCCACACACACACACACATGTATATACTCATGCTGAGCTTCTGCACAGTTTTTATTTCTCGTATTTCACTCACAATTGCTGATCAGTGGGATGGGATTGAACCAGAAGCCATGTGCCTTGAAGTGAACTCCTCGATCTTCTTTCTCCCTTCTTTTGGTCCTTTCTCATTGTAAAGCTCTGCCAATTTGAACATTTTCACATCAACTTGGGATACATGATTTATAACCAGAATATAAACTGCTCTACACTGAACCACAATTGGGCGTGGTTATTGAGGAAAACAAACTAAAATGCTAGTTTAAAGGTATATCATTTGGCCTCTGGTCAGCTCTTATTGAACAGACCAATAAACTGCAGTGGTTACAGTCCATAAATTTATCATTTGTTGTTGTTTAATACCCCACTTTTCCATGGTTGCATGGGTCAGACAGAATTTGTTGGGCGAGATTCTCTATGGCTGAATGCCCTTCCTGTTGCCAACCCTCACTTGTTTCTGAGCAAGGTAATATCTCCCCCAGGACCAGGCATGTTTCCACAGAAGACTGGAACTGGGACACTGCTAGCACGACGGGGACACCTGTTTACAACTATCACATGAAATTGAGGCAACGAGACTAACACACACACACACACACACACACACACACACACACACACACACACATGCACACCAACACGCACGCACACTAACGCATACACACACACACACACACACACACACGCATATGATGGATTTCTTTCACTTTTCATCTACCAAATCCACTTACAAGACTTTGGTCAACCTGTGGCTATAGAAGAAGGCACTTGCCCATGGTGCTGTGCAGTGGGACTGAAACAGAAACCATATGGTCTAACAAAAAAATTAGATGCAATCATGGCTGTGTAGTTAAGAAGTTTGCTTTCCAATTACATAGTTCCAGGTTCAGTCCTACTTATGGTGCCTTGGACAAGTGTTCTCTACTATAGCCCTGGACTGACCAATGCATTGTAAGTAAATTTAGTAAGACAGAAAACTAAAAAAAAGAGTCCGTTGTGTGTGTGTTTGTGTCCCCTTGTCTTGACGTTGCATGATTGTTGTAAATGAATGTCACTCATTTCCAATATTCTGTGAAAATGTGTCTGGCCACGGGGACATACTACCTTGCATGGAAATAAACGTGACTTGGTGGCAAGAAGGGCATCTGGACATAAAAAATTTTTTTTCCATAATAAACTTTGTCCAAATCATGTCAACGTGGAAGAGTGGATGCTAAACTAATGATGATGAAAATAAATTTTAAGATTCTTCTGTAGATTTTGATGAAAGTTGTACTGTTTTTATTGTATTTAGTAAATTTGATTCTAATTTTTTTTGTTTGTGGTTTTTCTCTACAGGACTCCGCCAACAAAGATGGTGGGAAATGGATAATTCGGTTAAAAAAAGGATTAGCAGCTCGTTGCTGGGAAAACTTGATATTAGCCATGTTAGGAGAGCAATTTATGGTTGGTGAAGAAATTTGTGGTGCTGTGTTATCGGTGCGATATCAGGTATGTAATATTTTCTATATCAGTATTAATCAATGTCAGGTATAACACACATTCATCATCATCATCATTTAACATCCATTGTCCATGCTGGCATGGGTTGGACAGTGTGACCAGGTGGGCTGCATCAGACTCCAGTCTGATTTGGTATGGTTTCTTTGGTTGGATGCTCTTCCCAACGCCAACCATTCCGAGAGGGTAATGGGTGCTTTTACGTGCCACCAGGTGTATAATGCTTTCTATTTCAGTACCAAATTGCTTGAATATCAACTTTGCTGAATTCTTTATTTGAAATGTAGTACTTATAGAGTATGATGTACACAAGTACTAGATACAATATGCCTAGTACTTGTGTTACATAGTGACTAGTACTTGCGTTACACAGTGGCTAGTACTTGCGTTACACAGTGGCTAGTACTTGCGTTACACAGTGGCTAGTACTTGCGTTACACAGTGGCTAGTACTTGCGTTACACAGTGGCTAGTACTTGCGTTACACAGTGGCTAGTACTCGCGTTACACAGTGGCTAGTACTCGCGATACACAGTGGCTAGTACTCGCAATACACAGTGGCTAGCACTCGCATTACACAGTGGCTAGTTCTTGCGTTACACAGGGAAAGTGGATGACAATGATTCAGATTGACATTTGATATTAATACTGCTTCCATCATTAATATTGATTATTCTTTACAACAGTATTTTTATATATAATTCTGTTTTAAGTTTCACAAATAGTTAGTTTAGCATAGGTATAATAGTTATGATCTTCTCTTAATATAATGTTTTCCATGTAATATCCAACAATATTCCAAATCCCTCCCTGAAAGCAAAATTGTAATTTTCGTATATTTTTTTCTGTTGTATTTTCAGGAAGATATTCTGTCCCTCTGGAACCGAACGGCAAATGATGCAATAACCACTTCACGCATACGCGACACATTGAAACGCGTCCTTAACTTACCTCCAAATACTATTATAGAGTATAAGATGCACGTTGACAGTATAAAGTTAGTTCCTGAAAGACTTAGAATTCTACTGAAATAGTTTTATTTTCATTTTATTCTTTACATTCAGTGTATGTTTGTATTTTCTTTTTATTCTTAGTTCACCATTCTGCTGCCTCATACCTCTTTCTGCCTTTAATATCTTAGTTTTGTATTATTTGCTTTTGGACCAGTTCCAGAGATTTACAGTTATTCTTGTAAAGTGGGTGTGTTTTTTTTTTTTCTTCTCTTGTTTCAATTCTATTTAAGAAAATTACAAAAAAAAGAAACCGTTTTTCTCTTAATTACTATGATTCATTTATAATAGTTAGCTTGAATTTTCGTGCATCTACTTGATATATCTCTGCTGGCAAAATTAACTCAGAGGTTAGTTACCTTATTCTTTTAATATCCAACATTTGTGTTGTTGGTGATAATTTACCTGTAGTTTACCTTTGCAAACAAGCCAAAGAAGTGGCCGTTTCCATCATTCAATACAAAATCACATCACATCACATTGAAAAAATATTTCACTGTAAAAGATTGATTTCTCAAAATCAAAGTTCAAATGGCTACATACAAAAGTTATTTGAAAAAAAACCCCCCAAAAAAAAAACAATTTTATATTACGGAACTGAATATTAGCCACTACATCATGTGGTTTTTATATCAGTTTCAGCAATGAATTAGCAATAATATCTTTGGAAGTTATCTTCTATTTTATGTCTTTGATGTTATATGGTAAACTAGGATTTGGTGCTGAATTCTTTTCATTCAAATTTGGTAGTATTAGTTTGACATCTAATTATTAATTAATATCGAGATAAATTACATTTCTCTCTATATCCAACTTTGCTCTGTTTTTTTTATTTATTTTCTTTCCTTACATATTGGAGCATTCCTTTTTGCTTGTAATACTTAGTTCTTTCTTTCTTTTTTTTCTCTTCTTTATCCTTTACAATTATCAAACCCCTTTTATGTAGGTTTCATGAGAAAATCAGTCAAACTATGTCTCCCTTCTTTAGTTTATTCTTGCCTTGATTGTTTCTCTTTTGTTATTAACATTTCACCAGAAACAATTTTTTTTTTTATCTCTTTGCAATTTGAAGTTGATTTTTAAATGTTCAGAAATGATGCTTCGTGTATTGTTTTTCATTAATTTTCTCAGAGTTTATTAATATTTGTGATTTAAAAAAAAAAAAGAAAAGAAAAAATGCACAAAATTAAATGTGGAACTATACAAAGAAATCTCTTTAAAGCATGTACAGATATTTCATTAGTTTTACACATCAGATCTATTAGTTCAATATTTTTTTTTAATTACTGCACCTGTTGATGGTCCATTAATTAAATACTCTTTTATACAAACATTTTTGGATTTTGTTGTTATTTATTCTCATTAACATAATTAGAAATTGTTTTTTGTTAATTGTTGCTGTCAATGAATTAGATGCTGCTTTTTTAGGGAACTACACCAAACTGTTTTATTTTTCTCTCACTTTCAAAGTCAGATGTATGGTATAGTATACCTTCAGTTTGTTACATAACACAGTGTTATTCTGATGATCTACTTACAATCAATATTTTCTTAAAAAGATCGTTTTTAAACCTAGAGTTTCTGAGGATTAGAAAAACAGATTAGTGGCTTTCTGATCTGCTTTAGCATCTTGTGTTCCTTAGCTCTCACTAGGGCCAAGTTTGCCATTCTGCCCTCTGGCATCATAAGATAAACTGCCTCCAGAACACACAGGTTGATTTCTTCTAATACATTGTAGTAGATTTTGTACTAACCCCTCAGCAATCAGCAAGAGTCAGTTACGTCTACAAATGAAATCACTGTAAATTTAAGATGCGTAGAAAGGAAGAAAAAAGGGATGAGAAAGTAAGAATCATTTTCATAAATCTACTGATTTTGAGTTGGAAAATGAAGTGAAATAGCATTCTGAAAACTGAGTCAATCATGATGTTCTGGCATTCAGTATCTCACTGGCTGTCCATTCCGTATTGTGATAATTTAGAATAGTTTGTATGAGAACAGCAAAATAAGGAAAACTGTAATGTCTGTCCTTGTAGCATATATGCATTTTTTTTGTTCCTCTTTTATTATTAACACCATTCCAAACCCTCATGAACCTTTTTCCTGCTTACCCTTAGAGCAACATTTTTCAACCTGCTTTTTTATATATTTATATATTAGCAACATTAGGTTTTTTTTTTTTTTCCCTTTCTTTATCTCCTCTTTGTAAACATTCCTCTCACACTCTATCATATTCTTTCTTTCTTTTTTTTTTTTTTTACTGCACACAACTCATGTTTGTTAGCCTATTTATCTTGTCTGCTGCCATTCCTGAAAGTTGCTCATTTAAATAATGTCAAACTGACAACAAATGGTGCCAAGATTAACACTAACCACAACTATTTTCAGGATTTTCCGTTTGGATACCAAATGAAAACTGCTGAAAGATTTACAATAATTTATTTTCTGATTTAAAAAAAAAAAAAATTTTTTTTTTTTTTAGGTGTTTATTTTTATATAGCTAGGATGTTTTCTGAATGAAATACCGTTTTAGAGGTCAACATAACTTGGTTCTCTAAAACAACATGCAAAAATTGCTGTAGCAATATCTTTTTATTTGTTACAAAAACTATGATAGCGTCAACACATGTTCTTTGTGAGACATGTATGAAAAAAAAACTCACAAACACTTAAGATCACAAACTCTATCATATATATAATATATGTAATGCATTAATATATTTTATACATATATATAAAATATTGAATAAATTATATATATGTATAAAATATTAATAAATTATATATATATATATATAAAATATTAATATATTATTAATTTAAACAAGAGCTAGGCTATATGTCAGTCTGCTACACTATTAAATTAATTCTAATACCCATTTTCTTTCCTTCTCTCTTCAGAGACAACTCCAGTTACAGAAATACTGATGTATTTCTGAAATGACATTATAAGAACTTCTGCTGAGCTTGAAATGATGCCATCCTAGATATTGGACATCTTGTTTCTGTAGCAGAGCGTTATAGCTCTGCCGTAACATTTCACTTCTTGCATTCTTCCATTCCCAAACAATTTCTACTTGTTCTCCTTTCCCTCTTTCTCTTTCTCTTTCCTAATAAATTATTTTCACTTGTGTCCATTATAAACATATTCTATTTGTTAATACTAATTAAATAAATGCATACATGTACAAGAACAGTTTGCACATATTTTTGAAATTCCCTGATTACCTGGAATTGTTGCTGTTTAGATGTAAAGGTAGACTTATTTTTGATGTATTTAAAAAGAAGAAAAAAATAATAATAATAATAATATATATACCTGCATCTTAAAGAATGAGTTGAACACGGAAGAAATTATCTTTTAAACATTTCTAAGAAAAGGACGGTAAAAATGCAAAAAATAAAATGTTTAAAGCAATTTTCGAATGTCTGGACATGTGTCAAGTGTGATTCTTACCACCAAAAATTGGGTCAGTTTTGAAGAAGAGAACCTCCTCCTAAAATTATTTGTACACCAATTAATTGCTAGTGTTGACACTGAGATCTTACACAGTATGACTGAATAATCAAATTAAAATATTGAACTTTCATTTTTTTTTTTTTTTCCTTTTTTTCCCATTTTGTTGCTATCTGCCTCACCTGAAGAACCAGACAATTGAATGCTTTTATTTTCAAGGAATAACAAAAGGCAGTGAGCTGAAAAAATTGGTACCAGACCAGATAGAATGCTTAGAAGCATTTCTTCCTGTGCTTCACATTGCGGGTTCAGATGCTGCCAAGGTTGAATTCGTCTTTCATTGTTTCAGGTTTGGTAAAATAAGCACCAGTTGAACACTGGGGTCGGTAGAATCAACTGTCCCTTCCCCTCAAAATTACTTGCCTTGTGTCAAAATTGGGAAGAATTACTAAGGAAGGGCGTGGAGGCACATGGCCTAGTGGTTAAAGCAGCGGACTCACAGTCGAGGGATCACAGGTTCAAATCTCAGACCAGGCAATGTGTGTGTTTATGAGCAAAACACCTAAGCTCCACGTGTCTCTGGCAGAATCTTTCGATACAACTTTCTCTCACTCTTTCCTCCTGCATCTTGCAGCTCACCTGCGACAGACCAGCGTCCCGTCCAGGTGGGGAACCTATACGCCAAGGAAACCGGCCCTATGAGCCAGGCATGGCTTGAGAAGAAACAAACAACAATTACGGAAGGGCAGTGGGTTTGTACAATTGGTAGAGCATTGGTCAAAATGTTCTGTGATATTTGTTCTGGTCTTTTACATTCTGAGTTCAAATCCCATCCAGGTCAACAAAGTACCAGTGAGTTGTGTTCTTGGGAAGTTCGCTTCTCAGCCATGTGGTCTAAGGTTCACTTCCACTGCATAGCACCTTGGGAAAGTTTCTTTTATGATAACTCCAGGTTGAGCAAAGCCATGTGAGTCACTTCGGTAGATGGAAACTGAAAGAATCCCTTTGTGTGTGTTATAAAGGGTTTCTTAGAGCAAACTGTGGTTATTCTTTTAAGGACAATCTCAAATACTCACCTCACCACTAAGTGTAAAACTGGAAGCATTGAGAATTGAAACCTTCCTCATGCTATTACAACTGCGCTGGGCTGGTTGTGTCATCAGTATGATTGACGAAAGAATACTAAAAACCCTCATGTATAGCCCGCTTGATAATGGACACATGTTGGACAACCATTGCTAAAGTATGGAGACAGACTAGAGAGTAATCTTTTAGCAATCAATGTACCCTACGAGACTTTTAAGCAATTGGCCTGGAACAGAAAGACTTGAGATCTATGTGTCAAGATGGAATTAGTGACTTTGAATCCGGCTGTATCCATCAGCTACGAGGATTATGAGGAAGGACAAGTTATTTCACGTTAAAGTTCTCGTATTTCAGTAATTTCAACCAATCAACAATGTGTATTCAACTAAATAAAATTACTGCTGTCGTTTGTCAACAAAAACTTCCAGCGGTGTATATTTCGTTTGTCACTGTTATTTATGACAACCCTAATCTTAAAACCAGTACAAATGCACAAACAATGTCATAAATAACAGTGACAAACGAAAAATACAGATCCAGTGGGTTCAAAGACTGCATCAAACTCCACTGTCTGTTCAAAATGGGAAACTACCACCTGTGTCATCTCTTGTGAAAGGTAGGAGAGTCCAGTTTGCTGGACATTGTTGTAGAGCTGAAGCCATCTACTCGCAATATCAGAGGGCGCTCACTCTCCTACCCTGATGTAATCTCCAGGGATACAGGCATCCAGCAACAGGACCTCCGTAATGCCATGATGGACCGTGAAGTCTGGCGTAGCATGGTAAATTCCATTGTCTCGACCACGGTCGAACAATGATGATGATGATGTCTGTTCTAGCATGGCTTTGATGGCTGGATGTCCTTCCTAATGCCAACAACTTTACAGGTGTACAAAGTATTTTTGGTGTAGCACCATCATTTGTAAGATTGTTATGGGTTAGATGGATATTATTGAGGCAGATTTTTTTACAACTAAGTGAACCTTTCTGTTGCCAGCCCTCACCTGTTTCCTAGCAAGGTATTGGGTTGTCCGGAAAGTTTGTGCTGATTTTTTAAAGGTAAGAAAAAGGTCAATAAATAGTTGCCATTACATTTTTAATCAACCAAATATGAACCATTTTGTTGCACAATGCGTCTCCATCTTTCCTTTAATATGAAAATACCCTCTTCCCAGAACTAAGGTGGTTTCATGGCAAACAATTCATCAAGGTATCTTTTTACGTCCTCCAAGGAATCAAAATTTTTATCATTAAGACTATTCTGCAGAGAATAGTGGAAATCCGAAGGAGCAATATCTGGTGAGTATGGAGGGTGGGGTAATACATATCAGCCGAGCTGCAGCAATTTTTGTCTAGTTCCGAAAGCATCAAGTGCCAAAAATGAACTTTCTTATCTTCCATTTTAAAGCGTTACAGAATTAACACAGGTTATCTTCTCTCTATATATAAACGGCAGTTTGTCTGTCCGTGTGTCTGTCAGGTTGTACCCTCACCCTAACCACGGCTTTCAACCGATTCTGATGAAACTTGACACACACATAGCCCAATGTCATAATTCAAAACCAATGCAGTGAAAATTTTGAAAAATCTCCCCAGTTCTGAAAAAAATCGTTAAATTCGACATGGGGGTCGAGAATCTAAGCTTTTTATTTGCAACACATTTTCTGTTGTAGTTTTCGCAACTTGCAATCGATTTTCACCAAACTCATGGTGAAGCTTAATGTTACCCTAAGGAACTTAATTCTGACGTTAGTTTTCCATGCAATACCTTACCATCAGAAAAAATCGATAAAATCGTGCCATTTTGGGAAATCGCGTTCAAATTCAAGATGACATATTTTCGACAGCATCTTTCACAAATTGGCAGGAATTTTTTTAAAATTCACAGCAAGCATCATGTCTGCTCCAGGGGCTCTTACATACCCGGGCAATGCCGGGCTATGCTGCTAGTAGGAACATAAACCTTCTTCCATGAAAAGATGGCTTAAACTGTGCTCTAAATGGAGGTGTAGTCAAATCCTATTTTATGGACTCAACCATGTTCTAAAATAAGTCGAAAGTTAAGCTACTATAAATCAGCATGAACTTTCCAGACAACCCAATATTTTTGTAGAAAATTGGAAATGAGTGGTGCTGACATTTGTTTACAATGTCAAACAGAGACACAAACATACACATACTCAGATGTACATGTGTGTGCACACACACACACACATGTAATTAAAGGTGTTTTTCATTACCCCAGGGTCACAAAAATGTAACAATGTAATTTAGATGAGAGAAGTCAAAGTTAACAACGAAGTTTGAATGATGATGGGTAAAGGGTATAGCCCATGAATGACCATGGGATTGCACCTAGAAAGTTCCCCTCCTAGGCACAAGTCTTGGTAAGGTTGCTTATGGAAGACCAGCAGTTGCCCATGCATACCAGCCTCCCCTCTTCCTGCCACCGATGTTATCGAAGGGAAAGGCAAAGGGGCCAGTACAGCTTGGCACCAGTGATGTTGCAACTCATTTCTACAGCTGAGTGAACTGGAGCAAGGTGAAATAAAGTGTCTTGCTCAAGAACACAGCCCAGTCCAGGAATTGAACTCACTACCTCATGATTGTGAGCCTGATGCTCTAACCACTGAGCCATGCGCCTTCACATGATGGTGAGGATGCTGAGAAATGAATGAGTGAAGAAAAATTAATAATGAAGTTCTCTTTTACTTGTTTTAGTCATTTGACTGCGGCCATGCTGGAGCACCGTCTTTAGTCGAGCAAATTGACCCCAGGACTTATTTTTTGGAAGCCTAATACTTATTCTATCGGTCACTTTTGCCGAACTGCTAAGTTACGGGGACGTAAACACACCAGCATCAGTTGTCAAGCGATGTTGGGGGGACAAATACAGACACACAAACATACACACACACACACACACATATATATACACACACACACACACACACACATATATATATATATATATATATATATATATATACATACATATATATATATACATACATATATACGATGGGCTTCTTTCAGTTTCCGTCTACCAAATCCACTCACAAGGCTTTGGTTGGCCCGAGGCTATAGTAGAAGACACTCGCCGAAGGTGCCACGCATTGGGAATGAACTTGCAACCATATGGTTGGTAAGCAAGCTACTTACCACACAACTACTCCTGCGCCTATATTCAGCCATTTATTTAATTGAATATAATGTTTTTACAATATAAAATAAAAACGATGTTGTCACATTGTTTGTTTGTGTTACTAATTTGTTGCAGTAAAATTGGTTTTGGTTTCATGGACCCTTTGCATGTGGGAGATAGCTTAAATGTCTGCTGCTAGAGGGGGAGAAAGGATGAGATTTGTTTTGTCAACCATAGAGAACAAGCAGTGCATTGTCTCTCTCTTCTCTATTCCATACTGGTCAAAGTTAGTGACGGAAAATGGGCTGACCAAACCCTTCACTGGATATTTATAAAGTTTGGTAACTTAAGTAGGCCAACCTAAAACAAAGAATTGACCTTTCCATGACCAGAGAGGCCTCAAGGATCAACTCATCCTCATTAATCAACAAGTGCAGAGAGGAGAAAACAAAAGACTCAGAAATTTATCTGACAATTAATAAAAATGTGTATTCAGTTTCGAATCCTCTTAGCTGCTGTAGCCAGTCACTGAATATATATATATATATGTGTGTGTGTGTGTGTGACTTAGCAGTTTGGCAAAAGAGACCAATAGAATAAGAACCAGGCTTAAGAAACAAAAAATACTAGGGTTGATTTGTTTGACTATAATTCTTCAAGGCAGTGCCCCAACATGGCCAGAGTCTAATGACTGAAATGCATAAAAGATGAATATATTATCGTCGTCATCATTGTCATCATCATCATCATCATCATCTTCTTCTTCTTCTTCTTCTTCTTCTTCTTCTTCTTCTTCTTCATCATCATCATCGGCAGCGGCGTTTAATGCCTGCCTTCCATGCTGGCATGGGTGGGGCAGTTTCACAAGAGCCGGCCAAGCTAAGGCCTGCACCAGACTTCTGTAACTGTTTTGACAGGATTTTTACAGTTGGATGCCCTTCCTAACACCAACCACCCAGCAGAGTGGACTCAGTGCTTTTTATGTGGCACAAGCACAGGCGAGGTTTTACAGCTGGGGGCTGGCGAAGCAGATGGCTGCACCAGGCTCCAATCTTGATCTGGCAGAGTTTCTACAGCTGGATGCCCTTCCTAACGCCAACCACTCCGAGAGTGTAGTGGGTGCTTTTACGAGCCACCGGCACGAGTGTCAGTCAGGAGGTACTGGCAAAGGCCACGAAAAAATTTTCAGTGCTTCTTAAAGGGGTAGGGGTAGGGGAGACTATCTTTTTTCTTCGCAAATGTAAATAAACCCAATCTGTTTCTTAAACGAGGGACATATTCATACAGCACGGAATGTTTTCACCCCAAATGGAGGTCAGCGATTGGTTAAAATTGCTGAAATGATCAATTTTAAAGTGGAAATAGCTTACAAACTATAGAATTTTCTCAATAAAGCCAAGAAAAAATGATGTTTTATAAACACATTCTACTAGTATACGAAGTTTAAAAGTGTTTAGTTAACTAGAAATTGTGTTGAAAACTGCCGTTCTAAAGGAAAAGATCCTATATTATTCTTTAAGAAGCAATGAAGCTTAAAATGATTTTAAAATTTTATTTTTCAGTCTATATATCAAAGATATCCCGATTTTAGTGTAAAATGTTAAAAAGAAAAAAAACCCACCGCGGAACATTAATTTTGGAAAGCAAGTTTCGAGCTGACACCGTGTAGTAGAAAACATGGCGGCAATTAGCACGAAACAAAAGCTTCTAACCCTAATAGATGATATTGAAATCGTATCTAAGTACGTATTTATGATATTTTATATTCTAAATCAATCTTTTTATGGATATACATCCAGTCATACTTATTTTCGTTTTTCAATTTTTCGTTAAATCTAACTATCGTTGTATTGAAGTTGTCAAACATTCAGGGATACAGCAACGCATTATAAATTACTTTTATATTGCTAATTGTTTTCTTGTTAATTGAAACTTTCAGGTTCTGTCCAGTTCTTGCGAAGTTTTGTTTTAGTGAATAAAAAGACGTATTCACATCTGTAATGTAATAATCGAAAACGAATTCACATTAAACTTAGTGAATTCCCTTCTTATTTCTTACTAAGTATTCTAAGAATGGTTATTGACGTGACTAATTCTTCAGGGTGGACGTTTATAATAACAGGTACTTGGAATGTTTATTTGAATATGTCTATTAAATGAGAATGGTAGAAATGAATAAGAAAAAGATTCCAGCAACTTAGGTTCCAGAAACTTCAAGATTAAATGAGGTATTTTTAATTGTTTTGACTGTAAATATCCCACGCCAAACTGAATATTGTTTTATTGTATATCTGTTTCATCCTGAATTTGTGTGTATATTCCAGAAACACATGAGATTGTTAATGTTTCACTGTAGTTTTCGACTAGACAAATGTAAATTAAATTTAAAAAATTAGAAATCGAATGTATTCGTGATGGTCAGCATCAGAAGAGTTCATTAAATGGTTTATATCAGTGTTCGGCGTGGAAAAGAGGACCTGGAGTTTAAGAATCCGAAGGAAGGCCCTGAACGGATTTTACCGACAAAAACAATGGATCTTTTCGGTTTGAACGGCAGTTTTTTAAAATAATTTCCACATAACCAAACACTTTTAAACTTCGTATGCTGGTAGAATGTGTTTATAAAACATCATTTTCTCTTGGTTTTATTGAGAAAATTCTATTGTTTGTAAGATATTTGTTGTTTTTTTTCTTCAATTTCTGCAATTTCAACCAATCACTGACGTCTACTGAGGTGAAAACATTCTGTGCTGTATAAATATGTCTCTCGTTTAAGAAACAGATTAGGTTTATTTACATTTCTGAAGAAAAAAAAATACCCTCCCCCCCTTAACCCTAGCCCTTAAACAGATTGAAATGCAATAGATCGATACTAGGGTCATAATTATGGGTGACAATTTCATATGACTGGTGGCACGTAAAAGCACCCACTACACTCTCAGTGGTTGGTGTTAGGAAGGGCATCCAGCTGTAGAAACTCTGCCAGATCAGATTGAAGCCTAGTGCAGCCATCTGGCTCACCAGTCCCCAGTCAAACCGTCCAACCCATGCCAGCATGGAAAGTGGACGTCAAGCGATGATGACGATTTGACCCCTAATACTTTTTTTAACCTTAATCTTTCCCTTAGATTATTTTGCCTCTTGCAAGTCATTTTCGAAAGAGTATGAACATTTTCATAAAATTGCAGATCCTTTGTACAATCAGTAAACAAGAATCTAAATTTGAAAACATGTTTCACTGAATGTAATTTATATTGTTAGTCTTTTGCCTTTCCAAAGTCTTTTCATAAGTTCATCCTAAATGCCGATGCTTATTTTCAAACTCTTAGTTAGCCCTTGTTTCATATTCTTGGTGATATAAAACTTTATACCAAATTACTCTGGTGACTGGAAAAAAGTTGGGAACATCTATCATATATGCTAGCATGGGTTGGAAGATTTGACTGAGGACTGGTGAACCAGATGGCTGCACCAGGCTCCAATCTGATCTGGCAGAGTTCCTACAGCTGGATGCCCCTCCTAATGCCAACCACTCTGAGTGTAGTGGGTGCTTTTACATGCCACTGGCACGAGGGTCAGCAGGCAGTACTGGCAATGGCCACACTCAAATGGTATTTTTTATGTGCCACCTGCACAGAAGCCATACTGTTCTATAATTACAAGTTCCTTGTCAGACAACAACTACCTGATGTCAACGTTAAGTGAAGAGGATCCACAATATTAACTATGTCCGATGTATCACCTGTGACACACACAGGACAGGTAAAGAGTTAAATAGCAGAGAATGTAGTAAATACTAAAGAACAGAATTGATGAACCTGTCACATTTGTAGCACAGATTTATTGTTTCTCTTATATTTTGGTGATTGTTTGTTTATTGTCTTTCTGTTAAATGGTATAATTTACTTCATTGGAAGTTCCATTTGATGTTATTTCTAAGGGAGTTGTTCGATGTGATGAGCACCCCGAAAAACCAACAGAAGACAGATGCACCAGATCCTGCCCTTTTGATGGAACTGCTTGTCCAGAAAGACAAAGAAATGAAAGAATCGTTAAAACTTGGTGAGTTATTTCGTTTGAATTGATTTGTCTCGTTAATTACTTTGACAGTTTTAAAATTTTATTTTGAATATTCTACTGTCAACTATCAAAAAACAACTTTTGTTTTCAAGCTGAAGAACAGATGGATATCCAGAAAATTATGGATGAATTAAAAATGGAAGTTGAAAAGCGAGATACCGATATCAGAAATTTACAGAAGAACTTCAAAGAAGCAGAAACCATTTTAGTAAGAACTATTATTTAAAATTGTGTGATGTGTGGGAGACATTTGAGTAAGAACAAACTACTGCGTTTTCTGGTCAGCTTCGCCTGGCCCAGCACTATCCGATCGTGGCCGTTTTCCAGCCTCGTCTGGCACGTAAAAAGCACCCACTACACTCACGGAGTGGTTGGCGTTAGGAAGGGCATCCAGCCGTAGAAACACTGCCAGATCAGACTGGGCCTGATGCAGCCTTCTGGCTTCACAGACCCCAGTTGAACCGTCCAACCCATGCTAGCATGGAAAGCGGACGCTAAATGATGATGATGATGAAGTCAAATTTTTCAGATCAAAGATTTACAGCCAAACAAGATTGGTTGACTTATAAATCAAGATGACTTTGGTGGACCAAAAATTCCATGTAAAATGCTGCTGGATTTGGAGAAAGAGTGATGATGTTTGAAAGCTTACACTATATACTATTCTGACTTGAAATGCTTCAAAATACAGTATTTGAAAGAATCTTATATCATTGAAAATGCATGGAAACAGTTTTTTATTTTATTTTCATTTATTACTCTTTTACTTGTTTCAGTCATTTGGCCTTTAGCCATGCTGGAGCACCGCCTTTAGTCGGGCAGATCGACCCCAGGACTTATTCTTTGTAAGCCCAATACTTATTCTATCGGTCGCTTTTGCCGAACTGCAAGTTACGGGGGACAAACACAGATACACACACACATGTATACATACATATATATATATGTACATTCATACATTATTTTGATCAATATATATATATATATATATATATATATATATATATATATATATATATATATATACGACGGACTTCTTTCAGTTTCTGTCTACCAAATCTACTCACAAGGCTTTGGTCGGCCCGAGGCTATAGTAGAAGTCACTTGTCCAAGGTGCCATGCAGTGGGACTGAACCCAGAACCATGTGGTTCATAAGCAAGCTACTTACCACACAGCAATTCCTATGCCTAAAATTAGCAAATGTTATTCTGGTTTTATTTTTGTAATTCATGTTGTATTTTATTGATATAACTGTCTATGTTTTTAACAGCTTTTCTAGGAGAAATAATTTTCAAGTAGATTTAGGATTCAATGACATCCATCCCCTTTAGCTGTTGGACATTTCAAGCACTTTGCTACTGTACTAGCCAGGCTCATGGGCCCGGTTTCCCGGTTTCTATGGTGTATGTGTTTCCTAGATGGACGGGACGCCAGTCTATCGCAGCGTTACTCATTTTTGCCAGCTGAATGGACTGGAGCAACGTGAAATGAAGTGTTTTGCTCAAGAATACAAAGCGTCGCCTGGTCCAGGAATCGAAACCACAATCTCACGATCATGATGCTGATACCCTAACCACTAAGCCATGTGCCTCCACTGTACTACATGGATAGAAATTGGAATAATTAAAGAATAGACATTTCTTTTATAATTTCTTGTAATAATTAATGCAGGCAGCTGAATCAACCCATTATATTACTAATATTTATTTTATTGATACAGTGAGATAAAAACTGTTTTTTTTTTTTTTCTCAGAACATGTAAAAAGTGTAAAGTATTTAGCACAGTAAACTATTGTGGACTGTTGTTTTATTAGTAGTATTGGTGATGATGATGACAACACTTAGCAGGTTGTATATTAACTTTGTGGAGACAAAGAATATATTCGGTTTAAAAATATACCAAAGAATGGTTACTGATGTGACTAATTCTTCAGGGTAGGCGTTTATAATAACAGGTACTTGGGATGTTTATTTGAATGTCTATTGAATGAGAATGGTAGAAATGAATAAGAGAAGGATTCCAGAATGGAAAAATCTTTGTCAGTTTATTTAATATATGGAGATTTTTTTGTTCTTTATTTGTTTTTTTTTTGTTTCCTCCCCCTCTTTTTTCTTTATTTTCTTTTATTTTATTATATTTTTTTTTTGCCATTCTTAGAATCTCATGATAAAAAAATATGATTGTTTCTTTTCAGGCAACTGCAATCTACCAAGCGAAGCAGAAATTGAACTCCATTGCCCAAGCTAACAAAAAGACAATATCATCTGAGGAACTTATCAAATTTGCACACAGAATCAGTGCCAGTAATGCTATTGCAGCACCTGTTACATGGGCACCTGGTACTGTATTGGTTTCTTACTCTTTTCTACATGTCTACATGTTACTCTTACTCTTTTACTCTTTTACTTGTTTCAGTCATTTGACTACAGCCATGCTGGAGCACCGCCTTTAGTCGAGCAAATCGACCCCGGGACTTATTCTTTGTAAGCCCAGTACTTATTCTATCGGTCCCTTTTGCCGAACCGCTAAGTGACGGGGACATAAACATACTAGCCCTAGGGGGACAAACACAGACACACAAACATATACACAAACACACATATATATATATACATATATACGACAGGCTTCTTTCAGTTTCCGTCTACCAAATCCACTCACAAGGCATTGGTCAGCCCAGGGCTATAGCAGAAGACACTTGCCCAAGATGCCACGCAGTGGGACTGAACCCAGAACCATGTGGTTGGTTAGCAAGCTACTTACCACACAGCCACTCCTGTTGCTCACCTTTGTCTTTTTGCACATGCATGTGAAATGCAATCAATGTATGTGTATACATGTGCGCATGCACACACACACACACACAAACATATATATATATATTTCTTTACTGCCCACAAGGGGCTAAACACAGAGGGGACAAACAAAGACAGACAAAGGGATTAAGTCGATTACATCTACCCCAGCGCGTAACTGGTACTTTATTTATCGACCCCGAAAGGATGAAAGGCAAAGTCAACCTTGGTGGAATTTGAACTCAGAACGTAACGGACGAAATACAGCTACGCATTTCGTCCGGCGTGCTAACGTTTCTACCAGCTCACCGCCTATATATAACACGGAGATATATATAATTTATTGTAAAGACAAGGAGGTGTACGATGGGGTACTGCAAAGTTCCTGGCTTTAAGGGTATCACAAAAGGCCTTCGGAATTCTTTTACAGGGCTTAGGAAAACTGAAGGACTGCTGCAATAAGTGTGTGAATCAGAGAGGGGAATATGTAGTGTTTTCTTTTACCCAAAGCCAGGAGCTTTTCAGTACCCCCTCATACACCCAGACACACACAACACTCTTTCATATGGTATTATGAATAAAGTAAAGGGTGTTTATTTATCATATCGTTAAAATTGACTACTTGTCACCATCATCATCATCATCGTTTAACATCCGCTTTTCATGCTAGCATGGGTTGGACGATTTGACTGAGGTCTGGCGAAGCAGATGGTTGCACCAGGCTCCAATCTTAATCTGGCAGAATTTCTATAGCTGGATGCCCTTCCTAATGCCAACCACTCCGAGAGTGTAGTGGGTGCTTTTACATGCCACCGACATGAGGGCCAGTCAGGCGCTACTGGCAACGGCCACGCTCAAATGGTATTTTTTACGTGCCACCTGCACAGGAGCCATACTGTTCCTTAATTACAAGATCCTTGTTAGACAACAATTACCTGATGTCAACATTAAGTGAAGAGGATCCACAATATTAACAGCTTTTCATGTGGTTGCACACTTTAGACGTCAAGTGGTCTTGAAGATCTGGGTGGTCTTTATAGTTTTTCATCCAACCAATCAGTTAGGTACTATATATTATTGATGTAATTTATTATCATAGTTGTTGTCATCATTATTTAACCTCCACCTTCCCTGTTAGCATGGGTTGTGGTTTGATCAGGGTCGGCAAGCCAGAAGACTGCACCGAATTCTACTGTCTGTTTTGGCATGGTTTCTATAGCTGGATGCCCTTCCTAATGCTAACTATTGCACAGACTTCACAGCCACTCTTAGGCGTAGGAGTGGCAGTGTGGTAAGTAGCTTTCTTACGGACCACATGGTTCTGGGTTCAGTCCCACTGCATAGCACTATGGGCAAGTGTCTTCTACTATAGTCTCGGGCCGACCAAATCCTTGTGAGTGGATTTGGTAAATGGAAACTGAAAGAAGCCCATTGTATATATGTATATATATGTGTGTGTGTATATGTTTGTTTGTCTGTGTTTATCCCCCAACACTGCTTGACAACCAATGGTGGTGTGTTTATTTCCCCTTAATCTAGCAGTTCGGCATAAGAGACTGATAGAATAAGTACTAGGCTTACAAAGAATAAGTCCTGGGGTTGATTTGCTCGACTAAAGGCGGTGCTCCAGTATGGCCACAGTCAAAATGATTGAAACGAATAAAAGAGGGTGCATTTTATGTTGCACCAGCCCCAGGGAGACCACAAGTACCTTGTAAGACATGGCCCCTCAACTGAAAGCTGGGAAGTATTAGGTTGTCTGGAAAGTTCTGAGCATTTTTTAATATGCAAACATGGATGTAAATAATTGACCTTTCAATAAATTTTATTCAAGGAAATCATTTCCATAATTATTAATGACCTTTGTCCATCTATCAGCATAAAATTTGACTGGTTTTGAAGAAAAAAGTTATCTAGTAGCATTTTGACTCCATCTAAATTTTTTAATATTTTCCCTTGCAATTAGTTCTGTAGAGACAAAAAAACAAGTGGTAGTCAGATGGTGCAATATCAGAAGAATATGGTGGATGGGTTAAGAGATCCTAGCCAAGTTCATGTAACTTTGAGTAGCCAGACACATGTGGTCAGGCATTGTCTTGTTGGAACACGACTCCTTTCCTGTTGGCAATCTCTGGCCTTAATTCTTTGATTTTTTTTTTTTGGTTCAGATTAACCAGCTGATGACTGCACATCAGAATTAATGGACTGGTTCTGTGGGAAAAGCTCATAATAAATAATGCCTTTATGATTCTATCAAACACAAAGCATAGCTTTTTTGGCATGGATATTCGTCTTTGGTTGCTGTTTTGGGGGATCCTTACACAAACTCTTTGTTGTTTATTGCACTACACTTCCGTACACAATCCCTTTGACATCTCCAGTCACAAATTGTTTCTAAAAAGGCTTGCTTTTATTCCATTTCAAAAGCATATCACAAAGGGAATACCAGTCCAAACAGTTCTTTTCTGAGAGTTTGTGAGGGACCCATACATTATTGTGAGAAATGTATCCTAGCTTCACTAGGTGTTCCTGAGCTGTACTTTTAGAAACTTTCAATTCCCCTGCAAGTTCTCTAGTCGTAATATTTGAGTTTTCTTTGATTTTTGTCTTCAAAACATCTTCATCCAGTTTTGAAGGTCTTCCACTGCGACCGTCATCTTCCAAGCTAAACTCTCCAGCTTTAAATTTTGCAAACCACCTTCGAACTGTTGATTCACCTACAGATAACCAGAATGAAAGATAAATCTATTTTTAGTCAGGAACAAAGAAGAGATGCATTACCACTTGAAGCAATGCCAAAGTTTTAACTGTGTTACGTTTCAGGTGTGTTCAATGAAGCGTTAAAAGATTTAACTTAGAACTTTCCGGACAACCTAATGAGGAGGTAGCTTTGTGGCTGGTCAAGATATAATATTTTAAAACTGTTTTATGGTTGCTATTGTTTAGCAATATTCATGTGTGGCATGTTATATTCAATAACAGACCATTTCATGTTGAAATTGTCTCTGGATAAGAATATTTGCACTCCCTCAGTCGCCCGTCTTCAAAGTGAACCTATTCCTCCTCTCTTCTTTCTTGAAGATGGATCTGTGGTTTATTTAATGTCTTTTTAACCTAGTTTTGCAGCGTGGAAGGTGTTTATAAACCATTTAAGAAACACACAAAAAACCGTTAGATTCACTTCAACATTTCAATTTAATTTGTCAAAATATTTTTGTTGCCTTGAGACTGCGACCTGTTCACTGACAAAATTCCGTGCTGCATCTCTTGTCAGTGAACAGGTCGCGGTCTCAAAGCGATGAAAATATTTTGGCAAATTAAATATGAATGTCGGAGTGAATCTAACGGTTTTTGAGTGTTTCTTAAATAACCTAGTTTTGTTCATGTTAATATGAGTTTTCGTTTTTTGTTTTTGATTTTAGTTCGGTTTGCTTTAGATTTCACCTTAATTTCATAACTAATGGTTTTCATTAAAGGGGAAGAACTCTCCAGGCCTTAAACGCTACCTTCAGTTCCTGGTAAAATTATATAAACTATGGTCCTTTAAAAGTACATTTATTATGATAATGCTAACATTTTCCTCACCGTTACAATTTACCTTAGACTGTGGCCGTGCTGGAGTTTTAGTAGATAATAATCAATCTCGCTAGTTACTCTGGTATTTAATTTATTGAATTTGTAAACAGTGAAAGGGAAGTCAGAGATAGTTTAATGTGTCTGATTTGTTTATCTGCATAATTGCCTCTATACCTGCTCAACTTGATCCCTTTCATAGCCTTTCTTTACCTTGTGGAATCGATCCCCTGTAAAGATATTGGATTTAAAGTTTGGATCTTTTGGGCACCACTAAGTGTCAGCTACATGAAGAATATCTGGATCTCATCTATGATACATCGCTAGCAACTAAACCTTTTTTTATTTTCTCTCCCTGTTTATTTCTGTGTTCCTTTCTGTCGAAGAGGGAAGGTTCGAAACGTAAAAGACTTTCTCACTTCCTGAGCATTAAACTAATACATCTGTTTGTTGTTTACACACCAGTCTTCGTCTTTTGTAAATTCTCACTATATATATATATATATATATATATATATAAAAAAACACACATGTATATGTGCTTGTGTATGCATTCCACCAAGGTTCAGTCCTCAGTCCTCTCCTATTTATCATAGTCCTCCAGGCAATAACGGAGGAATTCAAGACAGGATGCCCCTGGGAGCTCCTATATGCTGACGACCTTGCACTAATCGCTGAGTCACTATCAGAACTGGAGGAGAAGTTCCAGGTGTGGAAGGAGGGTTTAGAATCAAGGGGCCTTAGAGTCAACCTAGCTAAAACCAAAGTACTAATAAGTAGGAAGGTAGACAATCCACAAATGTCTTCAGGAAGATGGCCCTGCTCGATCTGTAGAAAAGGTGTAGGTAGAAACTCTATAAGATGTACCCAATGTAAGCTATGGACACATAAGAGGTGCAGCAATGTCAAAGGAAGGCTAACTGGGAAGATAGTTTTTGTATGTGGCAGATGCTTCTGAAAATCTGCAGAAAACAACTTCCGTCACTTTCCAGGGGGAAAATCTAGAAGTAGTTGATAGCTTCCGTTATCTTGGTGACCAAGTCAGTAGTGGGGGTGGGTGTACTGAAAGTGTAACGGCTAGAGTAAGAATAGCCTGGGCAAAGTTTAAGGAGCTCTTACCTCTGCTGGTGACTAAAGGCCTCTCGCTCAGAGTAAAAGGCAGACTGTATGATGCATGTGTACGAACAGCCATGCTACATGGCAGTGTAACATGGGCCGTGACTGCTGAGGACATGTGTAAGCTCGCGAGAAATGAAGCCAGTATGCTCTGATGGATGTGTAATGTCAGTGTGCATGCTCGACAGAGCGTTAGTACCCTGAGAGAAATGTTGGACTTAAGGAGCATCAGTTGTGGTGTGCAAGAGAGACGTTTGCGCTGGTATGGTCATGTGGCGAGAATGGATGAAGATAGGTGTGTGAAAAAGTGCCAATCCCTAGCAGTGGAGGGAACCCGTGGAAGAGGTAGACCCAGGAAAACCTAGGACGAGGTGGTGAAGCACGACCTTCGAACTTTAGGTCTCACCGAGGAAATGACCTGCGACCGAGAACTTTGGAAATATGCTGTGCGTGAAAAGACCAGGCAGGACAAGTGAGTCCAGCCCATTTATGCCTGCCTTTCCTCCCTTGGACACACAAAGACCTGTTGAGGCAAGCGAAGTCGATATCGAACCTCATCCGACGACAGGCACCTATGCCTACCCCCCTTTGCTTGCGAAAACCTGTTGGGGCAAGTGAAATCGGAATCGAAATTGAACCAATCCTATGACTGGCACCTGGCAGATGCCAGGACCCCTGGACTGGAGATACATAAAAAGCACTATCCGAATCGTGGCCGATGCCAGCGCCGCCTCGACTGGCTTCCGTGTCGGTGGCACGTAAAAAGCACCATCCGAATCGTGGCCGAAGCCAGTGCCGCCTCGACTGGCTTCCGTGCAGGTGGCACGTAAAATGCACCAATCCGCCCGTGGCCGATGCCAGCCTCGCCTGGCTCCAGTGCAGGTGGCACGTAAAAAGCACCCACTACACTCACGGAGTGGTTGGTGTTAGGAAGGGCATCCAGCTGGAGAAACATTGCCAGATAAGACCGGAGCCTGGGGCAGCCTTCTGGCTTCCCAGATCCCTGGTCGAACCGTCCAACCCATGCTAGCATGGAAAACGGACGTTAAACGATGATGATGATGATATATATATATATATATAAAGTGATCTCTTAAGCACCACCAGCTCAAATATTTTCTCCTCTGTCTTCCCTCCTTGGGATCTTTCCTTCTCCTTGTTTCTGACGAAGAGCTCCGCTCGAAACGTTAAACCCTCCTTCCCTTCTTTCCTGAGCGTCAATAATACTTTAATTGTTCCACGTCCTGCGTTGCTGTGTTTTTTTCTCTTTTTTTCTGTGTTTTCTTGTTTGGATTAACTGTTTTTGTGTCCTGTGTTTGTCCCCCACCATCACTGCTTGACAACCGATGTTGGTGTGCTTACGTCCTTGTAACTTAGTGATTCAGCAAAAAAGCTCAATAGAATAAGTACCAGGCTTTAAATAAATAAGTCCTGGGGTCCATTTGCACCGCCTTGAAGGGTTTTAGTTGAACAAATGGACCCCAGGACTTATTTATTTAAAGCCTGGTACTTATTCTATTGAGCTTTTTTGCTGAATCACTAAGTTACAAGGACGTAAGCACACCAACATCGGTTGTCAAGCAGTGATGGTGGGGGACAAACACAGGACACACATACACATATACATATACGACAGGCTTTTTTCAGTTTCCATCTACCAAATCCACTCACAAGGCTTTGGTCAGCCCAAGGCTATAATAGAAGACACTTGCCCAAGGTTCCACATAGTGAAACTGAACCTGGAACCATGTGGTTTGGAATTAAGCTTCTTACCACACACACACATAAATAAATGTTTTAAAAATATATTGTAAATATCTGACTCTTTAGCATTTAAACTGGCCAGATCTGGCCTCTCCCACCTACCCTACAGTGTCATCCTAAAAATAAACAGTCACATCATTTAAATCTCAAACCCACAAGACAATGCATGATTAATTCAAAACAATGTGAATAAATAAACATTACATATGACAGAGTAATCTGAATTCTAAAAGGTTAATCTATTTTAATTCTGTTTATTTATGTTTGTAGGAGACCCTCGTCGACCATATCCAACAGATTTTGAAATGCGTCATGGCTATTTAGGTATGTATTAGTTTTTATTCCTTTCTGGTTTGAAAATGATTTTTTTTTGCAGCCCGTTTTCATGGATCAGTATTTGTACCTGTGAATTCAACATCATCATTTAGCATCCACTTTCCCATACTTACATGGATGGAGTTTAATGAGGCAGATTTTCTACAGCTGGATGCCCATCCTGTTGCCAACCATCTCCTGTTTCTAAGCAAAGTAACATGTTTCTTGCTGAAGACTAGAAATGAACAGCCTGGCTTGTATGATAATGAAGCTAGTTGATTCTATCTGCAGATGGAATGTTTCTTTAATATGGAATGGTGTACCTTTAACCCTTTGATTCCAACCTGCCAGTGATGTCTGGATATATGTATGTGTGTGTGTATATGTTTGTGTTTGTGTCTCCTCAACATCGCTTGACAACCGATGCTGGTGTATTTATGACCCTGTAACTTAGCAGTTCAGCAAAAGAGACCAATAGAATAAGTACTGGGCTTACAAAAATAAGTCCTGGGATTGAGTTGGTTGACTAAAGGTGGTGCTCCAGCATGGCCACAGTCAAATGATTTCAGGCCCTTGTGCCTATAGCACAAAGGACTACTACTACTACTACTGCTGCTACTGCTGCTGCTGCTACTACTGGATACACACATATTTTCATAATTTAATGTCTGTTTTTCATGCTGGCATGGGTTGGGTGGTTTGGCAGGAGCTGGTAGTGGTGAGCTGTCAGAAACGTCAGCACGTCGGACGAAATGCTTAGCGGTATTTCGTCTGCCGTTACGTTCTGAGTTCAAATTCCGCCAAGGTCAGCTTTGCCTTTCATCCTTTCAGGGTTGATAAATTAAGTACCAGTTACGTACTGGGGTCGATGTAATCGACTTAATCCGTTTGTCTGTCCTTGTTTGTCCTCTCTGTGTTTAGCCCCTTGTGGGCAATAAACAAATAAGAAACCTTGCCAGATCAGACTGTTTTAGCTGAAGAATGGACAAAAATTCCTTTGGAAACAATTCAAACTTTGTATGAGTCTATACCTCATAGAATTCAAACTGTAATTGCTGCCAAAGGTGGTCCTATACAATATTAAAATAAATTTGTTTGAAATTTAAAGATTTTTTCCATTATTTTGTGCAACCCCTGTGGTACCAGTTTGAATTCTATGAGGTATAGACTCGTACAAAGTTTGAATTGTTTCCAAAGGAATTTTTGTCCATTCTTCAGCTAAAACAGTCTGATCTGGCAAGGTTTCTTATTTCTTTATTGGCGGAATTTGAACTCAGAACGTAACGGCAGACAAAATACCGTTAAGCATTTTGCCCAGCGTGCTAACATTTCTGCCAGCTCGCCGCCTTAAGGTTTCTACAGCTGGATGCCCTTCCTAACACCAACCTTTCCGAGAGTGTAGTGAGTGCTTTTTATGTGCCACTGGCATAAGATAATGATGCATAATTAATTCAAAATAATGTGATTAAACGAGGATTATATTCAACAGAATAGTCTGAATTCTAAAAGGTTAATTTAGCACTTTGCCATTTTTGCCATCAATAAAACAAAAAGCAGCTTCTGTTAATGGATTCCATTACCTTAACCCTTTTGGTACTACATCTCTTTCAAAATACGCTGCCCGCGTTTCAATTAATTTTAGAAATAATGAAGAATTTAATAAAATAACTTTGTCATTATTAGGCTGGTGTTTGGAACATCAACAGACAGAATTTTGATAGAAAGTTTTAATTTAGATCATCATCCTCATCATCATCGTTTAGCGTCCGCTTTCCATGCTAGCATGGGTTGGACAGTTCAACTGGGTCTTGGAAGCCAGAAGGCTGCACCAGGCCCAGTCTGATCTGGCAATGTTTCTACGGCTGGATGCCCTTCCTAACGCCAACCACTCAGTGAGTGTAGTGGGTGCTTTTTACGTGCCACCGGCACAGGTGCCTGACGAGGCTGGCAAACGGCCACGATCGGATGGTGCTTTTTACTATAGGCCTAAGGGCTCTCACTGGCAGGTTGGAATCAAAGAGTTAAAGGTACACCATTCCATATGTACAGGAACATTCCATATTTAAAGAAACATTCCATCTGCAGATAGAATTAAGGTTTATTATGTATAAACATTCTTATCAGGAAAGGATCTGATGTATATCAGTTCATTATCTGCTAGGCTGCTTTAATTAGCATAGTTTCTCTATTCAGCTAGACTGCTTTAATTAGCATGGATTCTAAGCAGTTAATAATTATGCTGTAGTTTAACTGAAGTGGCTGGGATGGTAGGGTCTTAAAATAAATACTTTCTCTGTTTTAGTTCCATCTGCGTGAATTTTGAGTTCAAGTGGTGCTCAGGATCAATTAAGTAAGCTCTCCCCTACAACCCTGTAAACCATCTGTCTGTCACAGTCTTAGAAATTACTATTGCAGCATAATTAAGTTTCACTATTAATTATCATATCCGGTAAGTTTACTGTTATCAATTCACTGCAGGGAAAGTTCACTATAGGTGCAGGAGTGGCTGTGTGGTAAGTAGCTTGTTTACCAACCACATGGTTCTGGGTTCAGTCCCACTGCATGGCACCTTGGGCAAGTGTCTTCTACTATAGCCTCGGGCCGACCAAAGCCTTGTGAGTGGATTTGGTAGACGGAAACTGAAAGAAGCCCGTCGTATATATGTATATATATGTATATATATGTATGCGTGTGTGTGTTTGTGTGTCTGTGTTTGTCCCCTAGTATTGCTTGACAACCGATGCTGGTGTGTTTATGTCCCCGTTACTTAGCGGTTCGGCAAAAGAGACCGATAGAATAAGTACTGGGCTTACAAAAGAATAAATCCCGGGGTCGAGTTGCTCGATTAAAGGTGGTGCTCCAGCATGGCCGCAGTCAAATGACTGAAACAAGTAAAAGAGTAAAGAGTGTCATCAGCTCACCATTTTTTGTCGGTAAAATAGTTTTTAACTATTAATAGTGAGATGTTATGGATGTATTTTCTCAGTAAACTTTCCTTGCAGTGAACTTTCTTCATGGAGAATTGATGGCAGTGAACTCTCTCCTGTGAAGAACTGATGGCAGTGAACTTAACTGTAATCATTAATTATGTTTATATTAAGCATTGTAATATTGTGTTTTTCTTCAGATCATATGCAAAACTCACAGAGCAACACACTCAACTGGCAGTCTTCATCTTTGCAACCTCCACTGGCACCTCCACCACAGCCACCGTCATCATCTGTACCATCTCTCGATCCTCCCACACCAATGTTTGGTCTCTCGGCCAGTGGTCTCAATACCTCAATGGGAAGTGGTGTAGCAAGTAGTGCTGGACTCTCAGAATCTATTCGGAATCATGCTTCAAGGGATAACGAAGATGTTGAAATAATGTCTAGTGATTCATCCAGCAGCAGTTCGAGTGATGAAGAAAACCCTTAACGTCTCAAGAGTTTTGTACGTCTTTATTTGTTGTAAAATTAATAAAATTTCTATTAGTTTTTGTTGTAATGTTTTTTTAATCTTCCAATTAATTGAACAACATCTTCCAAATTTAATTTCATCATCATCATCATCATCTTCGTTTAGCGTCCGCTTTCTATGCTAGCATGGGTTGGATGGTTCAACTGGGGCTGCACCAGGCTCACCAGGCTGCACCAGGCTGCACCAGGCTCCAGTCTGATCTGGCAATGTTTCTACGGCTGGATGCCAACTGCTCCGTGAGTGTAGTGGGTGCTTTTTACGTGCCACCGGCACAGGTGCCAGACGAGGCTGGCAAATGGCCACGATCGAATGGTGCTTTTTACGTGCCACCGGCATGGGGGCCAGGCGAAGCTGGCAACGGCCACAATCGGATAGTGCTTTTTACGTGCCACCGGCATGATTTCTTTATCAATAAACTTGTAACATGTTTGAAATATTGGTTTCAAATTTTGGCACAAGGCCAGCTGTTTCAAAGAAGGGGCTAAGTTGATTTTATCGACCCCAGTATTCAGCTTGTACTCATTTTATCAACCCTGAAAGGATGGAAAGCAAAGTTGACCCTGGCAGCATTTCAACCCAGAATGTAAAGACGTATAAAATGCCTCTAAGCATTTTGCCCAGCATACTAACGATTCTGCCGTCTCACCGCCTTAACCCTTTCGTTACTGCATTTATTTTGAGATGCTTTGTGTTTCTTTCAATTATTTTAAATATAACAAAGAATTTAGTAAAATAACTTAGTTGTCATTCAGCTAGTGTTAGGAACATAAATTGTGACTAAGGTTTGGTGAAGATTTTAATACAAAACTTATGAAAACAAGACATTTGTACTACAGAGCCGGAGGTGGTTTCAGCTAGTTTGGTCCCAAAAGGGTTAAACCCACCATATCTGGCCCAATTATTCTTCTTGTTTTATGTTTAAACTGGCCAGATTTAGCCTCTCACACCTATCCTACACTGTCATTCTAAAAATAAACAATCACTTCATTGAAATCGCAAAGCTACAAGCTAATGCATAATTAATTAATTAATTCAAAGCAATGTGAATAAATAAACATAACATTTCATAGAGTAAGCCGAATGCTAAAATGTTTAAAATATTACAAAAGCTTTACAGCTACTCTTTATCATAAAACCAGCACCTGGTGTTCTCAATAAAATTTTATACCTTTAGTAATCTTTATATATAAAACTGAAGTTGTGTGAGAGTCTGTCTCCTCCGATTTAGATTCCTAACTACTCCCACATTTTGCAGTGCACTTTAACCAAAAGTGGGTATCTTATAGTCGTGATTCATATCGAGCCCTTCTGGGTATTAGCGTGTCTACGATGAGTACAATTTAAAAAAAAAATTACCATCATTTTTTCGTTTTTTAATGCATTTTTGCTCGGTTTATATAAGGGAAGTAACTCTCTAAAAATGCTTATATAGTTATTTCCCTTACAAACCCGAGCAACGCCGGGCGATACTGCTAGTCATTTATAAAACATAGACATGAAATTATTTCATCGTAAGTTATTTAGTCCTTTCACAAAATAACCATGAAATTAAATGTCATGGTTATTCCAGTAACAATCTTCAATAGCTATCAAAAAATAAAACTGGTGTTTTCTGCAAGTTACGTTGCCACAATAAACTTGACATATTTCAACAGAGAATAGTGTCAAACATGATATTACTTAACAAAAGATAGACTGGTATATAAAACTACTTTATGCAGTTAAGGATAATGAAATTTTGAGTGGATGTATTGGTTTTCTGCAGTAAAAGGGTTCATTTTAAATAGATTTCGTTTTTGTATATTATCATGATGACTCTCCCTAGACACAGCAAAATTTAAATGCGGCTGTGTGGTAAGTAGCTTGCTTACCAACCGCATGGTTCCAGGTTCAGTCCCACTGCATGGCACCTTAAGCAAATCTTCTGCTATAGCCTCGGGCTGACCAAAGCCTTGTGAGTGGATTTGGTGGACAGAAACTGATAGAAGCCCATTGTATACTCTTTTACTTGTTTCAGTCATTTGACTGTGGCCATGCTGGAGCACCACCTTTAGTCAGCCAACTCAATCCCAGGACTTATTTTTGTAAGCCTAGTACTTATTCTATCGGTCTCTTTTGCTGAACTGCTAAGTTACGGGGTCGTAAACACACCACCATCGGTTGTCAAGCGATGTTGGGGGACAAACACAGACACACAAGCATATACACACAAACATACGTGTGTATATATATATATATATATATGACAGGCTTCTTTCAGTTTCCATCTACCAAATCTACTCACAAAGCTTTGGTTGGCCTGATGCTATAGTAGAAGACACTTGCCCAAGGTGTCACGCAGTGAGACTGAACCTGGAACCATGTGGTTAATAAGCAAGCTACTTACAACACAGCCACTCCTACAAACAAATATTTTATTTCAAAAATTTACATGTGCATATATGGGGTCCACAGATGATAAGATAGCTCTCATGGGGTCCACATGCAAAACAATGTTGGGAACCCCTATTTTACATAATTCAACCTACACAAGTTAATGTGTACGTTGAATAGGAGCTTTGAAAGAAGTTTCTATGAAACTAGTTTTAAGCATTGAATATTTATAGGGGTCCACTAGAATAAAATAGTAACCTAAGGGGTCAATAGATGAAATGGTTGGGAACCCCTGGTCTAAAGTGACGGAGATCCACTTACGGATATCTGTAGTTACTTCATAAAGGGAAGTAATTTCATAAGGGGACATGACTCAGTAGTTAAGCCTTGCACTCTGATAAACCGGTAAAATCTCAGTTACTCCGGGGCTCTTGAGCACAGAGGTTAGTAAAGTCGACGCTACTGCTTTCTATTGGCCGCGGGTTTCTGAGCATCCTGTCATGTGATATTGGCTTCTCACATATTGGCTATGAATGTGCTACATCAAGTAACTTTTGGTCATCTTCTTTTTCTTCTCACCGGTGGTATCCATTTGTGACCTAGTTTTAATGTTCGTTTTGCAACCTAGTTTTAATCTTCGTTCAATGAGACATTCGCTGAGTGGTCTTCTGTTAGCTCTCTTCACGCACGCACACACACACATACGTGTGTGTGGTGTATTTGTCACCCATCCACCACCCACTCATCACTTGACAAACCATGCTGGTTAGTTCGGCATTGGTTTGTAGACATTGATAGAATAAGTACCAGTCTTAAAAAAGAAATATAGGCGCAGGAGTGGCTGTGTGGTAAGTAGCTTGTTTACCAACCACATGGTTCCGGGTTCAGTCCCACTGCGTGGCACCTTGGGCAAGTGTCTTCTACTATAGCCTCGGGCCAACCAAAGCCTTGTGAGTGGATTTGGTAGACGGAAACTGAAAGAAGCCCGTCGTATATATATGTATATATATATGCGTGTGTGTGTTTGTGTGTCTGTGTTTGTCCCCCTAGCATTGCTTGACAACCGATGCTGGTGTGGTTATGTCCCCGTTACTTGGCGGTTCGGCAAAAGAGACCGATAGAATAAGTACTGGGCTTACAAAAGAATAAGTCCCGGGGTCGAGTTGCTCGATTAAAGGCGGTGCTCCAGCATGGCCGCAGTCAAATGACTGAAACAAGTAAAAGAGTAAGAGTATATATATCTATATATTTGGAGTAATTTCTTTGACTAAATCCCTTCGAGGAGGTGCCCCAGTATGACCACAGTCCAATGACTAAATCAAGTGTAAGATAAAAGGTATGCATGTGTGCGCACATACAAACATTATATACATGTTATATATTTCTTGTTCTGGGTTCGTTCCCAGCACGCGGCTCCTTGGACAAATGTCTTCTGCTGTAACCTCAGACAAACCATACAAATAAAACTTGTTAGACGGAAACCGGTGGAAGCCTGCCTAATCGACTGTATCTACCTGAGTGGGTGATGGATTTAATCCATTCATTGCTTGGTTTAACACGCCTTCCCGATCCTTGGGTGCCTTTAACAGGGCCCAGTCTTTTGGAAACGGTTAGACAAGATCTCTGGTCAAAGGACGATCCCTGTTCTCACCTCTGTCTCGTATTGGAGGTAATTCAAGAAAAGTGGGTGGTTGTTTCCGGTCTTTGACCGAGCCATAAATGATTGTTCCATTTTGCAGTAATTAGTCTATCGACAGGGTATATCTATTAAGTATGATACATAGGTTGCTATTTTATTTAAATACTGCGTCAATTACGTATACCGGAATTTTATTCAGCTGCGCAGCTCTTTGCAGCATCAGTGAATGTTTTATTTGCTTTTCGCTATATCAGAACGACAACGCCTTGGTTAAGCGTGTGGCTAACTATGAGTACGCACCGTTAATAAGGTCCTAAAAGGCCAAAACACATCTGTTAGTCACGGCTGGGATAAATTTTCGTCTCTCTCTCTCTGATATTTATTATGGTTTTAACACAACACATTCATAAGGAATATTATCTTAGGGGAAATACTGCAGCAATTGAGCGCTCATCTGTAAGTGTATGCATTAAGTATGATACGTAAATGGTTATTTTATATTTATTCCCCTGTGTTTATGGCGTCATTGGTTTGCATTATTAATGATAGTTGTTCGTATTCCTATATTTATTATTATTTAGACACCAGATCGATGTAGTCAATGTTGAGAAAGAGAGATAAGAGAGAGAGAGAGAGAGAGAGATAGATAGATAGATAGATAGATAGATAGATAGATAGATAGATAGATAGATAGATAGATAGATAGAGAAAAAGACAAAGATAGATAAATGGATAGAGATTATCCACTACATAGATAGATAGATAGATAGATAGATAGATAGATAGATAGATAGATAGATAGATAGACAGACAGACAGATAGATTTTCTTCTTTCATTCTTTTATTTGTTTAAGTCATTTGACCGTGGCCATGCTGGAGCACCACCTTTAAATGTGGCCGATATCATTATATAACTTCAACTTTTCATGTGTAAAAAAAAAATAAAAACCGTTTTGAAATGACTGTTCTGTTTAAATATTCTGTGAAAACCTTATTTTACGATCATACTATCAATGCATTACGATTCGGTAGAAATAAATAAAATGGTTTCACGGTCTTATGATTTTATCGTTTTGTTGAAAAATCCTGGCGATTGTATTATGGTGTTCAACAGAAATATTTCTCATGCTTCCTGAGATTCGCCAACACTACACTTGATTTTCTCCCCTCCATACACACACAAGCATGTATCTGACTCATACATTGTTCGCTTTCCAGACATTTCTACATTACTGCATATACTTTATATGCAATTTCTGACAAGTTGTGGTGCACCTGAGCACTGTATACAATAATTTCATTATTATTATTTTAAATAACGGTACCTTAAATAATGAAAGAATGGTATTTTAAAGATGGTTTCGAATTTTAGCAAGGGACAAGCAAATTTCTGGGGGCCTGTCGATTCCATCGGCCACAGTGTTTGACTGGTACTTAAATAACGATGTGTATTTTAAGGATGAGTAGCAGAAGTGATTTACACTGTCATTATGTGTGAGATGTTTTCATTTTGAGTTGTCTAGACTTAAATACCTGGATATCGGCTCCACGAGCCTTTTCGTTCCAGCAGGTCTCATGACCTTGTGATTAGCGGAAATTGTCGGGTGCTAGTATATATTTCTTTACTGCCCAGAAGGGGCTAAACATAGAGGGGACAAACAAGGACAGACGAAGGGATTAAGTCGATTACATCGACCCCAGTGCGTAACTGGTACTTAATTTATCGACCCCGAAAGGATGAAAGGCAAAGTTGACCTCGGCGGAATTTGAACTCAGAACGTAACGACAGACGAAATATGGCTACGCATTTCGCCCGGCGTGCTAACGGTTCTACCTAGTATAGTACGTGGTCTACCACGGTGTCAAACAGTATAGCCAGGGTTATCTACCTTAAAAATTACTGCTGGAAGGTAATGAAGAAAGCCTTAGATGATTTATTTGTATCGTTCCTTAATGACATAAGGAGTGTTTATCGATAAAATGGATTGTCTTGATTTATCTGTGTAATTTTTTTTTATCATATAAAATAACATAAGATTCAGCTTTTCTTATTTGTGTAATTCCTTTATAATGTACGAAGTGTTTTATCTCTGAAATATCTGAAAATTTTTAATCTCTGAAATATCTGAAAAATAAGGTAGATAACCCAGGCTGTACTGTATGACACTGCGGTAGACCGTATATCATACTAGCACCAATTGTCTGTATTGGTCGGTTTCCAGTTGTCCAATCGTGTTGGCGTAACAGTTTGTTTTTCCTGACGCGGGAAATTAATCACCAGCTCTGGGGAGCCTAGTGATCTCTATAAGAACGACAGTTCTCGACTGCTCTAGGTCTTTGGCATACGCCATATGCACATATAAACCCATTCACCTTTATTTAATGTAACGAGTGTATCTGACCTGTATGTGTCCTTTGTCTGTCCTTGTTTGTACCCTCTATGTATCCTGTTATCTTTATATATAAAAGTCAAGTTGTGTGTCTGTCTCCTACGATTTAGATTCCTAACTACTCCCACATTTTGCGTTGCAGTGTAACCAAAAGCGGGTATCTTATAGTCGTGATTCATATCGAGCCGTTCTGGGTAGTAGCGCGCGTCTACGATGGGTCTACGATTAAAAAAAATTTTTTCATCATTTTTTCCCATTTTTAATGCATTTTTTTTTGCTATTATATAAGGGAAGTAACTCTCTAAAAATGTATTATTAAATCTCAGAACGTAAAAGGCTACAGTAACACCCCCCCCTTTGTGGTTAGTCATATTGAGATGGCTATTATACTTTACATCTCTAAAAATGCTTATATAGATTATTTCCCTTACAAACCCGAGCAACACCGGGCGATACTGCTAGTAGGAAATAAAGAAAACCTTTGGCACACGCCACTGACCACACGCAACTCGTCTCCGGCAACGATGTTAATGACACCAGCCAGTCTACGCTTTCATCTCCATCAGACGCCTGCCTACATCGTTGCTGTATAAACAGCACATGACCAACAGACCAACGGCTGCTTCTACACACCACCAAACAGTACATCAACTACGTCTACAAGATCAACTGGTACTTATTTCTATTTCTTTATTACCCACAAGGGGCTAAACACAGAGGGGACAAACAAGGACAGACAAACGGATTAAGTCGATTACATCGACCCCTGTGCGAAACTTGGTACTTATTTAATCAACCCCGAAATGATGAAAGACAAAGTTGACCTCGGCGGGATTTGAACTCAGAACGTAGCGGCAAACGAAATACTTATTTCTTTATTGCCCACAAGGGGCTAAACATAGAGGGGACAAACAAGGACAGACAAACGGATTAAGTCGATTACATCGACCCCAGTGCGAAACTGGTACTTATTTCATCGACCCCGAAAGGATGAAAGGCAAAGTCAACCTCGGCGGGATTTGAACTCAGAACGTAGCGGCAAACGAAATACTTATTTCTTTACTACCCACAAGGGGCTAAACACAGAGGGGACAAACAAGGACAGATATAGGTATTAAGTCGATTACATCGACCCCAGTGCGTAACTGGTACTTAATTTATCGACCCCGAAAGGATGAAAGGTAAAGTCAACCTCGGCGGGATTTGAACTCAGAACGTAGCGGCAAACGAAGTACTGCTAAGCATTTCGCCAGGCGTGCTAACGTTTCTGCCAGCTCGCCGCCTTATTGGTACTTATTTCATCGATCCAGAATGGTTGAGAGAGGCAAAGTGGATGCGAGCAGCATCTGAACACAGAACGTAAAGAACCGGAAGAAATGCTGTTAAGCCTCTTGTCCGGCGCGGTAACAATTCCGTCAGTTCACCTCCTCAACTGGCGCTGGCAGAATCGTTACCACACCGGACAAAAGATTTAGCGGCTTTTCATTCTTCATGTTCTGAGTTCAAATTCCACCGAAGTCGATTTTAGCCTTTTAACCTTTTGGGGGGTCGATAAAAGAAGTACCAATTGAGTACTAGGATCTATGTAATCGACACGTGCTCCTCACCCCAAGATTTCAGGCCCTTGTGCTTATAGCACAAAGGACTACTACTACTACTACTACTACTACTACTACTACTACTACAGCTGCTGCTGCTGCTGCTGCTACAACCACTACTACTACTACTACAACCACTACTACTACTACTACTACAACCACTACTACTACTACTACTACTACTACTACTACTACTACTACTACCGCTACTGCTGCTGCTGCTGCTGCTGCTGCTGCTGCTACTACTACTACTACTACTACTACTACTACTACTACTACTACTACTACTACTACTACTACTACTACTACGACTACTACTACTACTACTACCGAATATGGAATCAGAATTTAAAAAATTTTTAATTCCAAATTAGGCAGAAAAGAAAATAGGTTTCGTTCCATTCTGCTACAATTTGCTAAGTCGTTCATAAGATGATTCGATTTAATGAGATATAAAAAAAAGAGATTTATATCTTTTTAATGTTTCAGAAAGGAGAACGGAAAAAGAAAAAAAAAACCCAAAAAACACACCGATTAATGTATGAATTTGTTTTTATTTTTTGTTCCACCGAAAAAACTTACAATGACGCTGCTGTAAGATTCAAAGAATTATTCCTGCAACCCCCCCCCCCCCCACAAACCCCAAAAAACTCGCCATCCATGTTACTCATTCTCGAGATGATGTAATCTCGAACACGACATGGGTAGGCTCCAATATATTTAACAACTGCACGAAGCAACAAACAAGCAAGCAAACAAACAAAACCTCATTTCCTATTTAGATGAAAAGTTAAAATAATTCTAATACAACATTTGGTTAAGACATTTTCTTCATCGTTATAGAACCATTATTTATGCGTTATTTCTTGAGAATATTTCCTCTGAATCATCACAATACGGTGCTAGTGTTTTTATCTCTTTCATTAAAGAGATAAAATCTTCCTACAGAGCTAAAACTTTATGTATTTTCACTGAATCATAAACATACTGTTTCTTATCTCCGGATTAAACATAAAACGTGACTTCCACAAGTCTTTATTTAATAAATAAGATAAAAAATGAAGAAGAAAAAACTTATATAAATTATGATGTAACACAGGGTTTTTTTTTTGTCTTAGAGTCTTTTCGCCTGTTCTTAATTATCTATTGTTTTAGTTAAAGCGGCGAGCTGACAAAATTGTTTGCAAGTTTGTAACGATAAAGATGGTGTGTTTACGTCCCCCGTAACTTAGCGGTTCGGCAAAAGAGACCGACAGAATAAGTACTAGGCTTACAAAGAATAAGTCCTGAGGGTCAATTTCCTCGACTTAAGGCGGTGCTCCAGCATGGCCGCAGTCAAGTGACTGAAACCAGCAAAAGAGTAAGAGTATATATATATAATATATATATATATATATGTATATTCCGTTTTTTCTTTTATTTGTTTCAGTCATTTGACTGCGGCCATGCTGGAGCACCGCCTTTTTAGTCGAGCAAATCGACCCCTGGATTTATTCTTTGTAAGCCTAGTACTTATTCTATCGGTCTCTTTTACCGAACCGCTAAGTGACGGAGACGTAAACACACCAGCATCGGTTGTCAAGTGATGATGGGGGGACAAACACAAACACACACACCACACACACACACACACACACACGCATACACACACACATATACAATGGGCTTCTTTCAGTTTCCGTCTACTAAATCCACTTACAAGGCTTTGGTCGGCCCGTGGGTATAGTAGAAGACACTTGCCCAAGGTGTCACGCAGTGGGACTGAACCCGGAACCATGTGGTTGATAAGTAAGCTATTTACCATACTGCTGCGCATTATATATTATATATATATATATATATATATATATATATAATGTGTTTGTGTATATATGTGTATATGTGTATGTGTGAGTGCATGCACACGCGCGCGTGTGTTTGTCTCCCAACCGGTGCTGGTTTGTGTGCATCCCTGTAACTTGTAGGTTCAGCAAAAAGAGATCGATGGAATAAGTACTCGACTTGGATCCTTTCTGGTCGCAGTCCAATGACTGAAACAAACGAGATAAAAGATGTCTGCCCATGTTTGACAGACGCACACTTCAACACACACATACTCACGCGCACACACACACTGAATTACTCTTTTACTTGTTTCAGTCATTTGACTGCGGCCATGCTGGAGCACCGCCTTTTAGTCGAGCAAATCGACCCCGGGACTTATGCTTTGTAAGCCCAGCACTTATTCTATGCCGAACCGCTAAGTGACGGGGACGTAAACACACCAGCATCGGTTGTCAAGCAATGCTAGGGGAACAAACACAGACACACAAACACACACATACATATATATATATATATATATATATATATATACATATATACGACAGGCTTCTTTCAGTTTCCGTCTACCAAATCCACTCACAAGGTATTGGTCGGTCCGGGGCTATAGCAGAAGACACTTGCCCAAGATGCCACGCAGTGGGACTGAACCCGGAACCATGTGGTTGGTTAGCAAGCTACTTATCACACAGCCACTCCTTGCATATGTTAATTCATATAAACTTTAATAATGATTAAATCTTATAAAACTTTCATACTGACATTTAAATAAAAAGTCCATTCTATTGTTCCAAAAGTCAATATCTTAATTTTACTTTTATTTGGCATGAAATATATATAAAATTCTTGGCAAAATATATTTTCTGCCAGTTTTAATGATCCAATTAACAAACTAGATCCATTAGTGACACTAGAAGAAACACTGCTATCTGTCTCTGTCTGTCTGTCTGTCTGTCTATCTATCTATCTATCTATCTATCTATCTATCTATCTATCTGTCTGTCTGCCTGCCTGCCTGCCTACCTGTCTGTTTCTCTGTCTGTCAGTCTGTCTGTCTGTCTGTCTGTCTGTATAATCTATCTATCTATCTATCTATCTTTCTATCTCTCTCTCTCTCTCTCTATCGATCTATCTATCTATCTATCTATCTATCTATCTATCTATCTATCTATCTATCTATCTGCCTGTTTGTCTGCCTGCCTGTCTGACTGTCCATCTACGTTGTAAGCGGCCTCGTGACCGAATAAGACCACTTCGTAAACAAATTCAATTCCAAGAAGCACTTCACTTTTTTGTTTTCCTTATCGCTGACGACACCACATCTCAAAAGAACTCTCAAGACCTACAAGATCTTGCAAGTCATTCTACTTTGATCAGCACTGTTTTTTCCGGCGGTAGCCTGACTACTCTAAATGTCAGGATTTATAATGTCGAGTACGTGCGTTGGTTGATCTACACACTCTGTTACGCGAGATGCACGGTAGGTTATGCTGGATGTCATTGCACTGTTTATGAAGGACGAGTTTCTGTTATTACGGATGTGGCCGGGTTGGCCTGCCTTGGAGAAGCAGATATGACACACTGGTCACATGAAAGAGACTCTACCGTGCTCTTATCAGAGGGTAGATTCAAATCTTCCAGCAGGTTTCAACACACACACACATACACACACACACACGCACACACACGCACACACACATACTCACACAATAATACATACATATATACATATAGGTGCAGGAGTGGCTGTGTGGTAAGTAGCTTGTTTACCAACCACATGGTTCCGGGTTCAGTCCCACTGCGTGGCACCTTGGGCAAGTGTCTTCTACTATAGCCTCGGGCCGACCAAAGCCTTGTGAGTGGATTTGGTAGACGGAAACTGAAAGAAACCCGTCGTATATATGTATATATATGTTATATATATATATATATATATATATATATATATATATATATATATATATATATATATATATATATAATATATTATATATATGCGTGTGTCTGTTTGTGTGTCTGTGTTTGTCCCCTCAACATCGCTTGACAACCGATGCTGGTGTGTTTATGTCCCCGTTACTTAGCGGTTCCGCAAAAGACGCGACACGACAGGCTTCTGTCAGTTTCCGTCTACCAAATCCACTCACAAGGCTTTGGTCAGCCTGAAGCTATAGTAGAAGACACTTGCCCAAGGTGCCACGCAGTGGAACTGAACCCAGAACCATGCGGTTGGTAAGCATGCTTCTTACCACACAGCAAATCCTGCACCTATATGTATGTATGTATGATGTATGTATGTATGTATGTATGTGTGTATGTGTGTATGTATGTATGTATGTATGTATGTGTGTGTGTGTGTGTGTCTGTCTGTCTGTCTGTGTATGTATGTGTTTGTGTATGTATATGTTTGTGTTTGTCACTCACCAACGCTAGACAGCTGGTATTGGTTTGTTTACGTCCCCGTAATTTAGCGGTCGGCGTAAAGACACTGATAGAACAAGTACCAGACTAAAAAAAACAAAAACAAACGAACATAAAAGCTCAGGCATGGCTGTGTGGCAAGAAGCTCGCTTCCCAACCCCGTGGTTCTGGGTTCAGTCCCAGTACGTGACACTTTGGACAAGGGCCTTCTATTGTAGCCTCGGGCCGATCAAACCCTTGTAAGTGGATTTGGTAGCTGGAGACTGAAAGAAGCCCGTCGTATATATACGTATATATTTATGTGTGTATGTCTTCGTGTCTGTGTTTGTCCCCCCCCCACCATTGCCTGACAACCGATGTTGGTTTGTTCACGTCCCCGTAAATTAGTAGTTCGGCAAAAGAGACCGATAGAATAAGTACTTGGCTTACAAAGGATAAGTCCTGGAGTCGATTTCCTCGACTATAAAAAGCCGTTTATGGTGGTGCTCCAGCACGGCCGCAGTCAAATGACTGAAACAAGTAAAAAGAAAAGAATAAAAGAATAGAAGAAAAAAAATGTCCTGGGGTCTATTTTTCCGATTAAACGCGGTGATCCAATATGGCCGCAGTCCAACGACTGAAGCAAATAAAAGATTAACAAAAAAAAAACAGACAAAAAGACTAAAAAATAAGTGTATTTACAAAGTGGAAAGCGGCGAGCTGGCAGAAATGTTAGCACGCCGGACGAAATGCTTAGCAGTATTTCGTCTGCCGCTACGTTCTGAGTTCAAATTCCGCCGAGGTCGACTTTGCCTTCCATCCTTTCGGGGTCGATTAAATAAGTACCAGTTACGCACTGGGGTCGATATAATCGACTTAATTCCTTTGTCTGTCCTGGTTTGTCCTCTCTGTGTTTAGCCCCTCGTGGGTAGTAAAGAAATAGGCATTTCATCTGTCTTTGTGTTCTGAGTTCAAATTCCGCCGAGGTCGACTTTGCCTTTCATCCTTTCGGGGTCGATTAAATAAGTACCAGTTACGCACTGGGCTCGATATAATCGACTTAATCCGTTTGTCTGTCCTTGTTTGTCCTCTCTGTGTTTAGCCCCTTGTGGGTAGTAAAGAAATAGGTATGTCGTCTGCCGCTACGTTCTGAGTTCAAATTCCGCCGAGGTCGACTTTGCCTTCCATCCTTTCGGGGTCGATTAAATAAGTACCAGTTACACACTGAGGTCGATATAATCGACTTAATCCCTTTGTCTGTCCTGGTTTGTCCTCTCTGTGTTTAGCCCCCTGTGGGTAGTAAAGAAATAAGTATTTACAAAGTGGAACAGTTTTTTGAAATAGAAGATGAAAGCTTGGTTGTCGTTTCCCTCAGAATGTCTCAAACCTTATAATTTTCACAACATTTTTTTGCTGTTTTTGTAGTAAATCGGGAACTGGAAGCCCCCCCACCTAAAGCTGACGAACAAAGAACGTTCATGCAAATGTAAATACAGACGTGACGTATTTCACATTCAGAAGGAAGGAAGTAGGGTGTCCTTTGTAAATTTGTTCTTTATACTGAACTGAATAAAACAGAATCGACGACAGCTAAATACAAATGTATGTCAAAAGTCGACGTGTTTATTGTAGTTATTTATCAGCGTGCCTGCACACGCGCGCACACGCACACACATAGGCACGCATAGATATAAGACAAAATAATAAGTGTTAGTATTTACAAAGTGGAACAGTTTTTGAGAAAGAAGATGAAAGTTTGGTAGTCGTTTCCCTCAGAATGTCTCAAACCTTGTAATTTTCACGACATTTTTTTGCTGTTTTTGTTGTAAATCGGGAACTGGAAGCCCCCAAAGCTGACAGACTAGCAGACGGACAGATGGACAGATAGATAGATAGATAGATAGATAGATAGATAGATAGATAGATAGATAGATAGATAGATAGATAGATAGATTAAACAGACAGATAGACAATCAGATGATAGATAGATAGATAGATAGATAGATAGATAGATAGATAGATAGATAGATAGATAGATAGATAGATAGATGGATAGATAGATAGATAGATAGATAGATAGATTGATTGATTGATAGATAGATAGATACATAGATAGATAGATAGATAGATAGATAGATAGATAGATTAAACAGACAGATAGACAATCAGATAGATAGATAGATAGATAGATAGATAGATAGATAGATAGATAGATGGATAGATAGATAGATAGATAGATAGATAGATAGATAGATAGATAGATAGATAGATTGATTGATTGATTGATAGATAGATAGATAGATAGATAGATAGATAGATAGATAGATAGATAGACAGATTAAACAGACAGACAGACAATCAGATAGATAGATAGATAGACAGACAGGCAAGCAGGCAGGCAGACAGACGGACGGACAGTCAGACGGACAGACAGACAGACAGACAGATAGCAGTGTTTCTTCTAGTGTCACACGCTCACACATAGACAGACACACATAGTTACACAGGCACGCACACGCTCATACACACACAGAGACACATATACACAGATATAGCCACATACACACACAGACACACATAGATACATATACAAGCACACACGCGCATACACACACACACACAAACACACACACACACCAACACACACATACAAACACAAACACCTATAAACACACACACACAAACACACGCACACACATACAAACACACACACACACAAACACACACATACAAACACTCACACACAAACACACACTCACACAAACATACACACACAAACACACACAAACACACGCACATACACAAACACATACACATACAAACACACACACACACCAACACACACATACAAACACAAACACCCATAAACACACACACATACAACGACACACATACACTCATTGACACAGACAGATTCACACGATTACAACCAGTCCCATAACAGACTCCCCAGTGAGATCTAACGCTGTTCCCCTCCTCGTGTATTCCCTTCCCTTCTCGTATCTAATAATTACAGGTAATTAACGCGACATCCCATCCATGTTGGTGTTATTGAGTAACCCATCCGAGGGCGGCCACCAACTAAATGGTTCTTAATGATACTTACCGAAAGTGTGGGCGTGGCCGTGTTGTCAAGTTGCTTGCCTTCCCCTACCGTGCAGTTCTGGGTTCAGTCCCACAGCGAGGTACCTTGGTCGAATACCTTTTATTATAACTCCGAGTCGATCAAAGCCTTGGAAGAGAATTCGGTAAACGGAGACTGAAAGAAGCAAGTTGTATATACAGGAGGGTACTATATATATATATATATATATATATATATAGGACGCCATGATAGATCGTTAGCTCCTACACGCATTTTTTTTCTCTCCTTGTTTCTCTCCTTGTTTTTTTTCTGTGTATCTTTCTGTCGAAGAGCGTAGGCTCGAAACGTAAAAGACTTTTTCTATTCCTGAGCGCTATACTAATACATTGTTTGTTTGTACTCCACCTGCCTTCGTCTTTTGTTTATTTTCGTAAACTTTCCCCTATAATATTATATATATTATATATATATATATATATATTATATATATATATATATATATATATATATATATATATATATATATATATACATATATATATAAGTAAATAAATGGAGTTGAACGCAGGTGTGTTATTCAATTCTTTTACTTTCGACATATGTTTCGAAGACAACATGCAAAGGAATAAACGGTGTAAAATTTTCCATGTTAACGGTAAACAAATTCATCCATATATATATATAAGGCGGCGAGCTGGCAGAAACGTTAGCACGCCGGGCGAAATGCGTAGACGTATTTCGTCTGCCGTTACGTTCTGAGTTCAAATTCCGCCGAGGTTGACTTTGTCTTTCATCCTTTCGGGGTTGATAAATTAAGTACCAGTTACGCACTGGGGCCGATGTAATCGACTTAATCCGTTTGTCTGTCCTTGTTTGTCTCCTCTGTGTTTAGCCCCTTGTGGGTAGTAAAGAAATATATATATATATATGTATATATTTACATGGAACACAAAGAAAAAAGGTCTTATGTAAAGTCTTATCTCGACGGTTGTTTCGTTAAGGCGGAGAGCTGGGAAAGGCGGAGAGCTGGCAGAAACGTTAGCACGTCGGGCGAAATGCTTAGCGGTATTTCGTCTGCCGTTACATTCTGAGTTCAGATTCCGCCGAGGTCGACTTTACCTTTCATCCTTTCGGGGTCGATAAATTAAGTACCAGTTACGCACTGGGGTCGATGTAATCGACTTAATACCTATGTCTGTCCTTGTTTGTCCCCTCTGTGTTTAGCCCCTTATGGGTAATAAAGAAAGAGGTTGTTTCGTGAAGGCCATATTCGCTTGACGTTATAGGTGTATGTCACACAATAACTTCCAGTGAAATTGTTAAAGCCAGTTAGGTGACTCTCCTCGAGGGATGGAAGGCGAAAGCCATATATGTATGGGCTATTTTTTAAGCCTAGTACTTATTCTGTCTGTCTTTTTTTTTCTGCCGAACCGCTAGCCCACAAGGATGGAAACACAAGAATACCGGTTGTCAAGCGGTGATGAGGGGACAAACACAGACGGGATGACACACACAGATGGGAACCACTCCCCCCCACACACGACAGGCTTCTTTCAGTTTCTGTCTACCAAATTCATTCTCAAGGTTTTGGTCAGCCCGAGGTGCCATGCTTCGTAACGTAGCGTTTCAGCAAAACAGACTGATAGAATAAGTACCACACTCGAACAAAAAAAAAAAGAATAAATAAATACGGCGGTGCATCAGCATGGCCGCAGCTCTGAGCTGAAACTAGAAAAAAAAAAAAAAAAAAGAGGTACTGGGATCGATTTTATTCGACAAAAACCCATGAAGGCGGTACTCCAGCATGGCCGCAATCTAATGACTGAAACAAGCAAAAGATTGGACTGAAATCTGATTTATGATTGAACGAACGAAAGAAACTTCACTGCAAAGATGATGGAGAGAGTCCAGCCTCTGGCACCTCGTATCTATAAACGGAAGCGATAAGCTCCAGGTTGCTTAGAGACAGAATTATCATAACTGCTAGCTACATAAAAATTCTCACTCTGTCTTATTTAACAATCTTGACCAAGCCATCGATCTTTTATGTTGTTTGATCAATATTGGAATACACATACATAGCGCAATGGGTTCCTGGTTACCAACCAGACTACGAGTATTCTCAACTGGTAAGGATTATTATTGCCGAAACGTTCGTATATTTTTATGAGCAGAAAAGAAAAAAATAGATGGAAGTTAGATTGGTTGCTATTACGATTGGTGTCCATTGCATTGCGAAAAAATTGTTGCAGCAGTATGGGATTGTAGGCTCACACAGCTTGACTGTTTGTCTGTCTGTCCGTTCGTCTGCCCGTCTGCCCGTCTGTCAGTTTGTTTGTCTGTCTGTTTGTCTGTCAGTTTGTCTTCTGTCGGTCTGACTGTCCCTATCTATCTATCTATCTATCTATCTATCTATCTATCTATCTATCTATCTATCTGTCTATCTGTCTATCTGTCTGTCTGTCTGTCTGTCTGTCTGTCTATCTATCTATCTATCTATCTATCATCTACCTATCTGTGTCCGTGTGCACGTGTACACATACACTTACACACACATATACACATTTATATATACATTTGTTTCACACACACACATACACATTTATATATACATCTGTTTCACACACACACACACACACACACAACACACACACACACACACACACACACACTAATACAGGCAGGTATATATATAAACATGTCGAACAGGCAAATAGCTAGCTAGCTATCCACTCGTTCCATTGTCTATTTGTACGTGCGTCTGTTGATTTATGTACGCAAAAGGCATGGCTGCCTGTTCCATTATGACCTGACATTATTGATTGCAATACATTTCCTCAGAGTAAAACGATATGAAAACGAATAATTTCCAGAATTATCCCACACGTAACATCGGTAGAAATGTACTTTTATTACACAGTTCCGCAAAACGCAACATTATGATATTAATTTCTAGCCAAAGTATTGAACGAAGTCGTGTGTGTGTGTGTGGTCCGACATTGCTCGTCTGGTATCAGATTTTAGCAGCCGATCGACTAAATTAGATTGTAAGCCATAGTTACAGCTTTTTGTTCGTAGATGTGAGCTAAAAATTTCAGTGATAAGTTTGCTTCCGAGCCATATGGCTCCAAGTTCAGCCCCAAGTTCAGTGTCTTCTGCTATAGACCCGGGCTGACCGAAACTTTGAGAATGGATTTGGTAGCTGCCATGCATATCTCTTATTATAAAAGGCAGATTTTATCTGCCTCCCTTTATAACTTATAGAAATCTACAATATAGGATTTCTTCAATTACAATTTACCTAGCATTTTTAAGAGTAGAATGCATCGGGTCATGCCAGGTCCAGTTTTTAAAATTTAAACTCCAATTAAGCAAAATTTACAGAAAACTCACATTCTGGTGTGTATGTGTCAAATGCTTTTCTTAATGTGGTTTACACTAACCGCACACGCACACACACAGTGTGCAACGAATAAAATGAAATAAATAGCGACAGAGTGATTTGATGAAACTAAACTGAAAGTATTTAAACCACTACTCAAAAAATAAAAAAAAAAAACAGCAAACAGAAACAAATAAATACATAACGATTTACTCCTCACACAATTTCTTCAATTAGAGTTTACCTAAGATTTTTCAAGTACTCCATTCTGTCATGCCATAATATATTTCTTTCAATTTCACCCCCAAGTAAGACAAAATTCGAGAAAACTCAATATTTTAAAACATTTCCACTCCGAAAGCATTGATGTACATGTGTGCGTGCGTGAGTGTGTGTGTGTGTGTGTTGTTGTTTGATGGGTTGTGCGACACAGAAAGTGTGGTGTGTAAGTGAAGTGCTTTTGTTAGTGCGTGTAAAGAGACAGACAGAGTGAAAGACAGAAATAACGGAACTTTTTTTTATTCACTTTTTGTAGTGAGTGAC
>NC_043015.1:49179607-49187107 GCF_006345805.1 Octopus sinensis
CCTTCTTCTATCATATTCTCTCAATGTTGGTCAACTTGTGCCGCAGGGTCTCGGAGGAGATAGTATTAGTTGAAGGCTACCAAACCAGCCACACACACAGACAACTTCAGCTTTATATATATATAGATATAAATACTTATGCAGTGAAGATGGAAAAAGAAAAAAAAACAACAACAAAGCAATTATTCACAGACTAATATTCATTTAATTAGATCAAGACAATGATGGGCAGCAACTCCGGTCATTCTTCGGTTTTGTTAAACCTCCTTAGTTACGCACAGCGTTCAGCATACGTCCCAAAGTAGAGTTCACAATATCTTGATTTATTTCTAAACGGTGTCAACCAACTCGTGTTCACGTTCTTTCGTTAATCTTGCAGAATTCCCAGATGAATTTTATAAGTGGCTGCATTGTTCTGGCGATGGTGATGACAGCTGAATTCGGGCCGTCGGCGTCTTTATAATTCATTTTCCTTTAAACTCGACAACAGTACACCACAGTTTGTGTGTGTGTGTGTGTGTGTGTGTGTGTGTGTGTGTGTGTCTGCGTGTGTGTGTGTGTCTGCGTGTGTCTACGCGCATGAATGTGCGGAGTGCTGTGGTGATACATAAATCTATATTATATTACTGTTTTACCTATATATATATATATATATAGATATATATATATATATATATATATAAGCATGTATGTATGCATGTATGAATATATATGTGTGTGTGTGATACACATATGTTTGTGTATGAACAGAGAGAGAGGGAGAGGGAGAGGCGAGGAGAGAGACGAAGGAAAGACGGAGAGAGAGAGAGAGAAGAGGGAGAGATGGGGAGGGAGAGAGGAGGGAGAGAAAGAGAACGTGAGAGCGAATAATTTGATGCCAATATTCTTCGAAGCAATTTTTGGAATTCACAGAATTTTGAGCATTCAAATTATAAAACATACATCTGAAGCAGGCCATTCACAGATCTCCACTAATCAAAACCTACTTCCAAGTCAAGTTAAATAACATCGTTTACTCACAGTAATACTTGTCCAAACAAGCACTTATATCTATGATAAAACGATTCAGTATTTTTCTGTAGACGGAGAGTCTAAATATAAAGAAAAGCCGACACGTCCAGGCATGGCTGTCTGGTTAAGAAATACGCTTCGCAATGACATATTTCTCAGTTCGCTTCCACTGCGCAGAACTTTAGGTAAATGTCTTTCACCGTAACCTGGGATCAAGCAAAACCTTGGTTGATCCAAGGTGTATGGTACGAGACCCAAGGTTATTGTGAATAAGTGGCTGTGTGGTAAGTAGCTTGCTTACGAACCACATGGTTCCGGGTTCAGTCCCACTGCGTGGCACCTTGGGCAAGTGTCTTCTACAATAACCTCGGGCCGACCAAAGCCTTGTGAGTGGATTTGTGTAGACGGAAACTGAAAGAAGCCCGTCGTATAGTGTATATACATATATATATATATATATATATATATATATTATATATATATATATAGATATATAATATATATATATATATATATATATATATATATATATATATATACCGGAATAAACACATAAATGTGAAACAAGGTGGAAAAGAAGAGTACTCAAATACCAGGGGTAGAGTAATATGGTTTATTTAAAAGCAGCAGAAATTCAACAAAACCTGTACTCGGAGTTTCACGTTCCCGTTCGTCGGACGGGACGTGAAACACTGAGTAACAGGTTTTGTTGAATTTATGCTGCTTTAAATAAACCATATTACTCTACCCTGGTATTTGAGTACTCTTCTTTTTCCACCTTGTTTCACATTATGGTTTTTCCGGTATATATATATATATATATAATATATATATATATATGTTATCTACATATATACGACGGGCTTCTTCAGTTCCGCTACACAAATCCATCACAAGGCTTTGGTCGGCGGGTTATTGTAGAAGACACTGCCCAAGGTGCCACGCAGTGGGACTGAACCGGAACCATGTGGTTGTAAGCAAGCTACTTACCACACAGCCACTTATTCACAATAATATTTAAAAAGCAGCAGAATCAACAAAACTGTACTCGGAGTTTCACGTTCCCGTTCGTCGGACGGAACGTGAAACTCGAGTAACAGGTTTTGTTGAATTTATGCTGCTTTTAAATAAAGTATATACACACACAACACATATATATATATATATATATATATATATATATATATATATATATATGGTGGGTGGTGTAGTGTGTGTGTGTGTGTGTGTATGTTTGTGTTTCTCTGTTTGTCCCCCAACATCGCTTGACAACCGATGCTGGTGTGTTTACGTCCCCGTAACTTAGCGGTTCGGCAAAACAGACCGACAGAATAAGTACTAGGCTTGCAAAGAATAAGTCCTGGGGGGTCGATATGCTCGACTAAAGGCGGTGCTCCAGCATGGCCATAGTCGCATGACTGAAACAAGTAAAACAGTAAAACAATAAAACAGTAAATGGAAACTGCGGAAACTCGTTGGCTGTACACACACACACACACACACACACAATACTACACACACATTTTTACCTTAATTACCAGTTCGGACCTGTCCTTGTTATTCATCAGAATTGAAAAAAAATTATAAAATAAAATAAAAAAAGTATAAAAGCAACTCTAGATTTTTCTCACTTCATTTCGCCAATGTTTCACTTGTTTTTTTTTTAATCTACTACAAATTCTTCTTTAGCCTTTATACACCCACGAATGGCCTGTACTAACGAAACGGACAAGAGAACCCATTACTGTTCCTGTTTGTTTATACCAAAGCCCCGGTATATACCGAGCGGCCTTACAAAGAAAATCAATTTATAAAACACCGCCAAAACAAACTCGGCATTGAATAAATAACACGCGTTTTTCTCTTCTGCATTGAAACACATTATCGATTAGATCTCGAAATTGTTTAGGTTATTGTTATATAATTCGTAACTGTGAATTTATGAGATCAATTATTAGAAGGTGGTGGTGGATGGTGGTGTATCGTTACCGCGCCAGACAAAATGCTTAGCGGCGTTTCTTCCGGTTTTACACGTTCTGAGTTCAAGTTCCGCTGAGGTCGACTTTGCTTTTCTTTCTGACAGGGTCAAGGAAATAAGTACCAGTCAAGGACTTAGATCAGTGTGTGTGTGTGTGTGTGTGTGTGTGTGTGTGTGTGTGTATACATACATTATGCACACACAATGGCCCTGTGGTTAGGGCAGCGGACTCGCGGTCATAGAAGCGCGCGGTTTCGATTCCCAGACCGGGCGTTGTGAGTGTTTATTGAGCGAAAACACCTAAAGCTCCACGAGGCTCCGGCAGGGGGTGGTGATGAACCCTGCTGTACTCTTTCACCACAACTTTCTCTCACTCTTACTTCCTCTTTCTCTTCTGCCTGTAATTCAAAGGGCCAGCCTTGTCAGACTCTGTGTCACGCTGAATCTCCTCGAGAACTACGTTAAGGGTACATGTGTCTGTGGAGTGCTCAATCACTTGCACATTAATTTCACGAGCAGGCTGTTCCGTTCGTCGGATCAACTGGAACCCTCGTCGTCGTAAGCGACGAAGTGCCAACAAAATATGTAGATATATACATAATAAATACACACACACACACACACACACACACACACAACACACATATATATACATACTTACATTTCACGTAAATATCGAACAATGAGAATAAGGGCTCAACACTGCTTTGGTTGATAAATATTTTTTACTTATGTATTAAGACTACCATTGGTTTCATGTTAAGGAATTCCTCAACAATTATCAAGCCTCAACATACAAAAATGTGTGTGTGTATATATATATCTATATATATATATATATATATACTCTCTCTTTTTTACTCTTTTACTTGTTTCAGTCATTTGACTGCGGCCATGCTGGAGCACCGCCTTTAGTCGAGCAAATCAACCCCGGGACTTATTCTTTGGAAGTCCAGTACTTATTCTATCGGTCTTTTTTGCCGAACCGCTAAGTGACGGGGACGTAAACACACCAGCATCGGTTGTCAAGCAATGCTAGGGGGACAAACACAGACACACAAACACACACACGCATACATATATATATATATATATAAACAAACAACTGTATTAGTATGGCGCTCAGGAATATATATGTATATATATATATACATATATACGACAGGCTTCTTTCAGTTTCTGTCTACCAAAGCCACTCACAAGGCATTGATCGGCCCAAGAAGACACTTGCCCAAGATGCCACGCAGTGGAACTGAACCCGGAACCATGTGATTGGTTAGCAAGCTACTTGCCACACAGCCACTCCTGCGCCTATATATATATATATGAGGTCGACTTTGCCTTTCATCCTTTCGGGGTCGATAAATAAAGTACCAGTTTCGCACTGGGATCGATGTAATCGGCTTAATCCCTTTGTCTGTCCTTGTCTGTCCCCGCTATGTTTAACCCCTTGTGGGCAGTAAAGAAATATATATATATGAATATGTGTATGTGTGTTTGTGTGTTTCTTCACAGTTGGGACCAAGTGTTTGCAAACATACACCCTGAATCACGTGGCTATGTCTTTGCCCGTTGCATCACGTTTGCAGAAATTCAAGTTTATTTTTTTTATTAGACTAAAATTGGACCAAAATAAAAAAAAATAAAAAATTCAGAATTCTAAAAATGCCGAGATTATTATCTGAGGTGAAGGGGTCACATCCTTCTCAAATAAACCCACAAGGAATTTACATTTTTTCTATAAATATTTTCCTGGGAATGTTTTTAAACTTGGATTATATAAAGAACATGAACTATAAATAGTTTAATTATATTGACTTAGTGTCAAATATCTTGGGAATAATTCATTTTACCGGCACCAAAACCTAAGAAAATAGATCAGTTAAAAGATTCTAACAGTGAAGCCATGTAAAAGCACGTTTTCCATTGAAAGAAGCTAATTTTATGCTTTCTCTTTCTCTCTTAGGATTTGATTTCCAAATAGCGTCCGTCTTAAAGTAGGCTGATCATTCTCACTCTCTTGTATCAACCCAGGAGTCCAGATATAAGAAATTATCAAGACTCAGCACCATACCACACAAGTCATGGCTTTCAGACAATTTCTGCGACCACGACACCCCTAACATCTGGTCATCTAACTCCCCGGACTGCAACCCCCTTGATTATTATGTATGGGGTACAGTTGATCGAGAGACCAATAAAACTCCTGGCAACATCAAAGATGAACTGAAGGCAAGGGTTATGGCAGCATTCACCAACTTAAAGAAGGAGACCGTCCAGAAGAGTTGCCGGAGAAGTCGTCTGGAGGCCGTGGTTGAAGCCAATGGCGATTTTATAGAATAAATTAACTCTTTAGTATTTCAAGATATGTATTTATTGTGTTTTCGTTTGTATGTAAGCCAATCTGTAAAGTACAATGCTCAACTTGCAATAAAAATATGGACTCTAACAAAGGAATTGAAAAGAAAACTAGATGAGACGTGTGCAAGACTTCTGAGAGCATCGCTTGACATCAAATGGTAGTACCACATAATAAATCTGAGTCTTTATGGTAATCTTTTTAAGATTTGCATCCTCCTAGACTGAGATTTTGTGGACACTGCTTTCGTAATAAGGGTGAAATAGTGAGATAAATGTGAGAATTAACACACGGAAAACGACGTAAGGGTCGTCTTGCCAGGACATATATCGATTATCGACCAACTGATTGAAAACTCTGGTCTACTGAAAGCGACCTACCAAAAGCAGTACAAGAGAGAGACAAGCGGTTGACACTGTTCGTCTGCGAACGACGCATTACATTTTCAGTGTACTTTTTAGAATAGAATTTTGAAATTTTAGCCATTGTTATTTTCATCTAATTTTCAAAGATTTTTTAAAGAATTATTTACTTTGCTGTATCTGAATTCACTGAAATATTTCCGTGAAGAGATCTAACATTTGCTGAAATTGATCGTTCTCAACCTTTTAAAGTGAAAAATCATGTATTTTCACTGATATCAAACCTGTTAAAATCCTGGAATTTTGCTTCATTCCATCCAAGCTAACGTCAAATTTCTCATTAATAACTATGAACAGCTCAAGGAGGAATGAAATAAAATTTATTTATTTATTTGAATGGTTCATCGATTATTAATACAGTAATTGAGCAAAAAAATAGCTGAAAACGAGATAACATTTCAACATTATCTGTTGTTATTAGGAACAGTACCCCACCATAAAAAAATGCATTCAAGATTATGAATTAGTCCTGGTGTTAAGTAAGATAAGAAATTTTATTTTACTTCCTGATTTCAAAATATTTTTTCCATTTAGATAAAAATTACTTAAGGTATAATTTAACAATTATCAGAGGGAAACGTATTATAAAATAGGACTTCCTCGTCCTATTTATAAATACGTATTTTAGACTCAAGCCTCAGTTTCAAAGAGACTAAAGACGAATGATTCAAATCTGGTATATGACAAGTAGTTGATATATCGGTCGTAGGGTAAACGAAAAAGGTACAGTTAACTTCTGTTGAATCTGTTATACAAACGGTGAGTCATCGAAGTAGATATAAAAAGCACAAAAGTGGAACAAAGTAAAAAAAAATCCCGTCCCACATGTAGACAAATACAATCGTCTGGTTTACCCATTAGGCAAACACACTTCATTTAAAATTGCTTTTGCACACACTATTTATATATTGTTTAATAATATGAATAAGCACACTTACAGTCTGACAAACACATACGTTCCTGTATGTATGTATGCATATATATATATATATATATATATATATATATATATATACATACACACACACATAAACATACAGTGTGCGACGGGTAAATTGTCGCCATTTTATTTTATTAACTTCGTGCTTGAGCATTGTTTTTAACTTTGTCAACTACACAGCATAATAGGGTCAGTTGGGCACTGTCTGTGAGAAAAAAACAGCACCATGACGCTGACGCAATTAACTCTACCAGAAATTTTGAAAATAACATGCTCCATTGCTCGGCATTCGCGCCGGAAGCTCCAATACGAACATTTCAGAGTGTTTAGGAGTCAATCTGAGGACAGTGCAATCAGAGGACATGTACCTAGAGTGATAAAGATCAAACATCCAGTGAACATCATGGTGTTTGAAGTGATCGTTAGTGATGGCGAGGTAATCCTCCATTCATCTTCCCACACGGCCTCAGACTCAACATGGAGTGCCTGGAGAAGGTAGAGATGTCCTGGGCCAAGAGGGTGGCTGCTGGAAGACCCTATGTTTGGCAACAAGACTCAGCACCATACCACACAAGTCATGGCTTTCAGACAATTTCTGCGACCACAACACCCCTAACATCTGGTCATCTAACTCCCCGGACTGCAACCCCCTTGATTATTATGTATGGGGTACAGTTGACCGAGAGACCAATAAAACTCCTGGCAACATCAAAGATGAACTGAAGGCAGGGGTTATGGCAGCATTCACCAACTTAAAGAAGGAGACCGTCCAGAAGAGTTGCAGGAGAAG